>NC_072738.1:38098251-38296231 GCF_026930045.1 Uloborus diversus
GAAGCAATTTTAATCATATAAATTTATAATAAAATTCTTTTTCCTCAAAATTTATTAAATTTTTTCCAACAGAATTCTTGATTATCCATTTTAGTCATTGCCGAAACAAAAATGAATTTCATAGCAATTTAAACATTTATTCCGGAAATAAAGGTAATTATTTGTTAAAACAAAAAGAAAGAAAAACATACTCCAACTCTTTGTAAATATTTGCAACAAAAAAGAATATTTGCAATAAAAAAGTACTTTTAGCATGGTTAATTTCTTAAGTAAAAGAGTTGAATCAGCATTTACACTAATGTTAAGACGTTTTAAATTTCTCAAAAATACCCTTAAAATAGCCAAATTTGAGAAATATTTTTTCATACGTCAAACTATGTTTAAATAAGTTCGCTCAAAACAAATCTCCCTGTTAGTCCGAGATTTATGTCTTTCTTTCAATTTTTCGCATATAGGTACTTATGCCAACTGGTATTGCCATTTGAAACATTTGAAAAAAAAGGGGGGGGGGGACGAAGGACGCTCACCAAAATTTTTTGAACAAGAAAGGTTTATTTCAATGGGGGGGGGGGGGCAATTAGACACACATTTCCTCATCCCAATCTTACTTCAAAAATTTTTATTTTGCAGTATTCATTCATTAACTTGGTTATTTATTTGACAATTATTTCTTTTTTAAAACAATTTTTACAACAGACTGAGCATATACTGTCGGCCCGCTTAATCGAATATCGTCGATTCCAAGGAAATATTATTTGATTAAGCGGGGAAAATTTTATTTACCATTTAAATTGACAACATTTGTCTTAAAACGTAATAAGATGTTAAATCAATAGCTATATACAAAGGAAATAATTGAAGTTATTGCTAAAAAGTTTTTGAAATAATCTAAATAAACAACAAAATAGTTTAATAATTTTATAAGGAGTAACTTACAACTTGAATTATGGAATCTTTGCTTTAGCACCTTTTTTCAATACATTATTTTTTGAAAAATTCCATAAAAAGAAATTGCTTGTTCAAGGTCTTTTGGGAACACTTTTTTGACTCTTTATTTTCTCCTCCTTATCTAAAGTATCTTACATTTAACATTTATCAATATATCAACGCCTAAAAATGTGTATATTTATTTGAGCTATTCAAGTTAATTATCGACTGCACTTTTTTTTTTTTTTTGCAATGATGAAGACAAAAGAAATTTGATAGAATATTGGAAACGTTTTAATGGAATATGAATTCTATTTTTCTCGTCCATTGTCGGAGATAAATATAACTTTATATTTTAAGTCAGTTGTTCTTACAATAATTGTTCTTTTTTAATTTATTCTAAAAAACTTTCAGCAAAAATATTTGCGAATGATGATCGGTATTATTCGATAATCTGGGTGAAATTATTCGATTAAGCGGGGATCTTTAACATTGCGTCTATGAGGAAATCTGGAGGGGTTTCTGGAGGTTTATTCGTATTAGCGGGATATTCGTTTATCCGTTACCCGATTAAGCGGGGCTGGCAGTATCTGTTCTTTCTTAAAAAGTATATTAAAAAAAAGTAGACTAAAAAGAAGCTATCAGCAAAAATTTTTTATAAAAAAAGGAAAATTTTACCAGGTTGGCAAAATTAGGTGGCAGTATTGGCAATGTCTTTATTTTTTGACATTTTATAAAGTTTATAAGAAAACAGGAAAATATCCCTGCCGATATTTTTCTTTAAAATGAATTCATGGGTAAATTTGCAAAAAAAATACTGACTTTGCTGACTAAATTTTGAAAAAACTGACAAATACTGACCACGATGAAGAATACTGACTAGTACTTACTTTTACTGACTAGTTTTATGCCCTGGGCTCAGGGTCCAAAGTTCGCAGGTTTACGCAGCTAATTCCTTTTCAGGGTCTTTCTACAGACCATTGATGACAAATTAATATTAATTTCTAAGAGGACATTTTTTTTTTTTTTTTTTTTTTTGTAGTGTTTTGAAAAAAATGACTTATAGTATTAGTTTTCGGTGCTGATCAAAACCGATTTTCGACTTGAGAATTCGATTATTCATTTTTTTCTTCGTCCTATTACTATCGTTGGACACGAGATAAATTAAATATGCCCGCCTTTATAAAGAAAAAAATTATAGACTGCTTAAAAGCAATCTTCTTAAATTCCGGCATTCATGGTTCTTCAACTTTCTAACGCCTCCCTTCAGCTTTGTAGTGGACGAAGGGCTCTAAAATTCCAGTTCTGATTGCCTAAGAGGTAGGCCTGTGCAAATTTATTAATCCTCAATGGGGTGGTTTCCTTCAGTCAAAAGTACTACTTTTAGTCATTGAAATGGCTAGAATGAGCAAAAAAAAAATAACATGGGCCCAGAAAATACTTTCATTTTCCCAGTAGTTTTTTTTTTAAATTGATTTTTTAAAATGTCCGATTTTTCAAACAAGGCGTGGTCTTTATGACGTCACAAATGATGCTTTTTGGCGCTTCCACGTTATGATAATCAAGCAGCGAATTAAAATTGCACTCTACGCTTGCTATCAACCATATCGTTGCCAATATACGTGAGTAAAGATGCGAATTAAATATTTAGCTCTGTGAGTGGGAACACTGAATGGCATTTCATCATTTGTGATATCATCGTCAAAAATATAAACAATGAAAGCTCACCAATTTAAGTAATTTTAAAATATATTAAACTTAAACAAATTATTTAAAAAATGGTCAGATCCTATGTTTTTAAGCATGCTCTTTCAGAAAAAAATGCTTTTGAAATTTTGGAAACGACCCCATTGGTTTAACATAGGAAAAAAAACCCATTTATAAGCGCTTTTTGGCGTTTTCGCCCCACTGTGCTTTGCGCCGGCCGCACTTGAGATTTCATCACGAGTTCTGAGCAGAGCGCGGAGTCGGAAGGAAAATGGCGGACTTCGACCTTTTTCATTTGTTTATTTTATTTATTTTTTTTAAATTTCCCCCTTCTAATGGGGAGGGGGAAAACCTCTGATCAGAGATTGAAAAATTGATTCTTTTCTATGGTATTTTCGCGTGGCATTTAATTGTAAACCTAAGATGCATACAACGTTGCAAATTCTTTTTGAAAATCAAATTTTCCAATAGTTATGATTTTAAAAGAGAGATTTTTTTTAAAATCCCATTTTTTTAAATTGAAAAGGATTAATGTGCTCACCTTAAATGTTTAACAAATAGACGTTGATAAAGCGCGTGCTTTCAATTTTTTAAAAGCTGTAACTTGCAAGAAAAAAAGCTTTTTCGCTAAGTCAAAAAACTCATCTTGTAAGCGGGCGGTGACACCCATCTGGTGGCGGTCACCCTAAGTTGGTTTCAAAATTTATAAAAAATATAAATCTGAAAAAATTCCTAAACAAATCTTAAATTATATTTCATCTATAAAATTTCCACGAAAATAGGGGGGTTAGGCCGGGTACGTACATGTACGTCTGGAGCAAAATTTATACAAAATGCGGCGGTACACTGTAAAAAACGATTCATGTCATTCATGAAAAAATGAAAATCGAAAAATCTGCAGTTACTGCCGTTTTACCTGCCCACGGCAGTACTAATCTTTAGATTAGCAGAAAAATAAACGTCCTTACCTTGTCCGCGGCTACGCGTGCTGCTGTCTCTGCCTTCTCCACTAGAAAAGAGGACGTAAACATCTTTCCAATGAGCCATTCACTAATAAGTATTGACTAGCTCAACTGAAAGGGTGAAAAAAGCTCGAGTGCGTGCGGAAGGTAGAAACCGGCTCTGTCATGACAAGTGGATTCGTCTTGATATACAATGTATCGTTTTCTCTCCCAGTACTGTAGAGAAACATTGTTTCATTTTCTCCCCGAGACGAGCGGCAAGGAGCGGCAGCGGAAAACAGCAAGGCGGTTCAATGACGCGAGCGGGCTCTCTCCCTTCCCCCCTCACCTTTCCTGCGGCGTTTCGGGATTTCTGTAATTTATCTCGATGTTGTTAGACACATTTCTTTGATGTCATAGCCACCTTCCCCCC
This sequence comes from Uloborus diversus, assembly GCF_026930045.1. NCBI lineage: Eukaryota > Metazoa > Arthropoda > Arachnida > Araneae > Uloboridae > Uloborus > Uloborus diversus. The sequence goes on from NC_072738.1 coordinate 38,102,260, forward strand.
CCCCCCGTTTTTAACAAAAAAAAAAAAAGGTAAACTCATTTTAATATTCCTTTGCGTTTGGCTCGTCTTCGTCTATTAAAATATTTTTTGCGAAAAATCAAGCTTTCTTCAACGCTTTTATTCATCATTTACCTTAAAAAAAAAAAAAATAGGAAAGTAAGCTAATAAAATTTAACAGTGGCAAAATTCTAAGAATGTATGTGAAATAGTACTTACTTATTTCAGAATGAACAAATTGGAAATTTGTTCTGAATATTGCGGTGTATAAAGAAAGTACAATATATTTTTTGTAAACCTTGCAGTGAAACAATATTTTTATTTTTCTCAATAAATTTGAACCTCCAAAAGAGGTGGAAATTTTTCACTTCATTTTTTTCATGGGGCAAAGTGAAAAATAAAATATTTTTCTAATGAAATATTTTCTATTCGATTATTAAAGATAGTTTTTGTCAAATAAATGAGCAAATAAAATAATGAATGAATAAATGAAAAGGAAATGAAACAATAAAAGAATAAATGAATTAATAAGAAAAGAAGAGAATGAGAATGAGTGATTAAAGGAATTATTAAATAAAGGAATGCAAATGAAATGATTAATAAATGAATACGCAAGTGATTTGATGAAGGATTGAATAAGTTATTGAAATCAACTATTTCACTTTGCCCCATCCGCTTTGCCCCCGCATGCACTTGACTAACTGCACAAAACATTTAAAATACAAATAAGCTTAATGTTAAACAAATAAATACTGCACCGAATATTTGCAGGTTTCAATTTATGTTTAAAATGTTAATATTAGTAATGTTAAAAAAAAAAAAAACAATATGAGTATCAATTTTTTTAAATTTCCGTGTTATTATGTTCTTTGATTTTCACAGGTAATTTTTTCTTGACTGAAATGGACTATGTGTTACTACATAATTAGAATATTATTAGATAGGTGGCGCTAAAAGCAGAGTAAATAATTCACCATTTCACTTTGCCCAATACAGTAACGTTTGATTTTACAGTAACAGTTACTGGCAACATGAATGCCAGTAAGTGTTACCGTAAATTTTCCGGAATTTTTTTTACAGTGTACCTTGTTTTTATATTTCTATGTTACTGCGCACGTTTATGAGAAAATACGTGTCGAATCTAGTCAACAATATTTAGAAGTTCATGTACATAATTAACTTCTGACAAAATAAAAGTTTGTCTTTCTGTCTATACATAACTTGCATAAGATCAAACCCATAAGGTTGATTTTCATGGAATTGGCATAAAATTGTCTTTAAAAATAGCGTTTAGAGCATTTATTGTGAAACGGTTCTTGAATAATAAGCTTTTTTTTATGTATGCATTTTTCTGCGTTAATTCTTTAACGAGAAAAATTCTCTTAGAGAAATATTATACTCAAAAGAAAGCAAACATTACTTCAAGAACGCCATCATTTTCTATTATAAAGCTAAATTCTGAAAAGAATAAGATATAAAGTGTTTGAATTCTTCGAAGAGGCAGACGGAGAAAGAACTGAGCTGTTAGTGTAGCATCTTATATATTTCGAACATCAAGTTTTAAAGCTTTAAAAAAAAAAAAAAAAACCTTAAAAAAAATTGAGGATTTTAATTATTGGTGTTCATTTGTTTATTAATTTCTTCAATCACTTGATTTAAATCATGATTTAGATCTAGCTGATAAAAATCAACGAGCCCTGTTTAAAATGTGAGTTTTGAAATCTCCCGGCACTTCTCTACTGCACTCTCAGAAATGGACTTTCAAATTTGACGAAATTTTCTTCGTTTTTGACGAAACCACTTCCAGGGATATGCTCCGAGCGAACATTTCGTCAAATTGAAGAAACCGCTTTTGTTAGTGGTTTGAGGATGCGAATTTCGTCAAATGTAACGAAATATTTCTTCATTCTAGTTTCGTCAAATTAGCAATTATTTTCGTAGTTTTGAGAGCATTAGTTTCGTCTAATTAATTTCGTCATATATGAGGAGATTAATTTCGTAAATTTTTAAGAAAATTTATTTCCTTTTTTTTCTTTTCTTTGAGCACATTAGTTTTTTTTTCTTTTTTTTTTTTTTTTTGAGAATACAGTCGAACCTCGTTAATTCGAACACGCTTAAAACAAATAACTGCTGAAATGAACTTTTTTGCAATTCTTGTCTTATTGTTTATTGTTTTTTGGATCAAGCGAACTACGTTTTATAATAATCGATTTTAGTGGTCCCTTTAAGTTCGTTATAACGAGGTTTGACTGTATTTTATAAGATTTGTGTGCGTGTGATCAAATCCTAACTTCAGAATCTTACCACCATAGTTTTCCACTTTATTGCGTATAGTCACTTTCACAGGCCCGTCATTTACGGGGTCAGGGGGTCAATTGACCCCCCCCCTCCCGTCTTGATTTTTGAACATTCATGTTTTTACACATGACTGGCCGTTGTTTTAGTTGCTTTCTGTAAAATTTTTATTGAGTACAGACTCTTTTGTCATATTTGAGAAAAAATTGAAAGAACGGGCCTGCAGCCCCCCTCCCCCATAAAAAATACAAGTAATTGTTTAAAAAAAGAGGCACATAAAATATGTCAAGCAAATTTTTATTTATGGTAAAAATGCAAACAAACAACTTCTTAAAAAAGGAAAAACAAATCATCGCAGATTAAACTCCCCATGGTATCTAATTAAACCCCCCATAATGGGGGTTTTCCTTCAAAAAATCTAATTTTTTGTCGGATATTTTCCAAATTTGGCACAGAGGTTCGTTATTGGAGGCTCGGGAATTCACACAAGGTCGTTTGTGTCCCTCTATGTGGGGGCGGGAGGGAGGGGACAGACAACCCTGCATTGGGAGTTCTCCGTATTAAAAAAAAAGTTTTTGTCCGATCTTTTTTGAATTTGCCACAGAGGTTCTTAGATGCTCAATAATCACGCAGCATAGTTTTCATCACTTTATAAGGGGGGGGGGGGTTCCTTGAAAAAATCCAATTTTTGTCGGATTTTTCCAAAATTTGGCAAATAGGTTCTTTGATGCACGGGGATTCACGCAGGGTAGTTTTCGGCCCTCTATGGGGGGGGGGGGCAACCCCCATACGGGGGGCTTATAAAAAACCAGTTTTTATCATATCTTTTCCAAATTTGAAACAGAGGTCTTCTGATGCTCGGGAATTCACACACGGTAGTTTTCAACCCTCCATGATGGGGGGGGGGGAGCAACCCCGCATTGGGGGTTCTCCTTATATAAAAAAAAGGTTTTGTCCGATGTTTTCTAAATTTGCCATAGAGGTTCTTTGAGGCTCAGGAATTCACGGAGGTTAGCTTTCGTCACTGTATGGGTGGGGGGGGGGGGGCAACCGCGATGGGCGTTTTCCTTTAAAAAAATTCATTTTTTGTCGGATCTTTCCAAATTTTGGCATAGAGGTTCGTTCATTGATGCTCAGGAATTCACATAGGGTAGTTTTCGCCCCGCTATGGGGGACAACCACCAAATGAGGGGTTTTCTTATAAAAACCAGTTTTATCATGTCTTTTCCAAAATTGTCACAGATGTCCTTTGACGCTCGGGAATTCCCGTTTTCGTCCCGCTATGGAGTGGGAAACCACGTCTGTGTTTGGGGGGGGGGGGTCTTATAAGAACCCAGTTTTTGTCAGATGTGTTCCAAATTTGGTACATTTGTCTTTTGATGCTTGGGAATTCTCATAGTGTAGTTTTCGCCCCGCTATGTGTGGCAAACCCCATAGGAGTTTTCCTTATAAAAATCCAGTTTTCGTCAGATCTTTTCCAGATTCGGCCCAGCTGTCCTTTGATGCTGGAAATCCACATAGGATAGTTTCCCATGGGGTAGTATTCATATGGGGTACTACCCCATGTAATTAAAGAACCTATGTGCCAAATTAGAAAAGATCCGACAAAAGCCTGGTATTTTGTAAGGAAAACTCCCCTAATGGGGGAGGGGGGGTGCCCCTAAAGCGGAAAGAATATTTCAAACTGTTTGAACTACATCGCTACATCGCGATGTAAGGATGGCGATGCTTCACGATGTAGAAATTCCTACATCGCCCTTCCCTACTGGGAATATAAAAGTGCTACTTCCTCAGCAGACATTGTGTTCTGGAAAAATAAATCATGTGCCACTTTTATGCACAGTTAGATCGATATATGCTCGGGAGTAAATTGCTGAGAAGTTTTTTCTTCATTGCATCGCATGAAAAAAATTCCAGAAAAAAAAAAGAAAGAAGAGATTTTATCCAACTTATACCACAAATTTCAAAGAAAAAGTACAATAAAATGGACAACTTTAAGTTAGTATATATTTGTTCTAAAATTAGATACAGAAAATAAAATTAGATAATCTTAAGAAAAAGCTTACCTTTTTCTTTTTCCAATCAATTATTTGTTTTATTAATTTTGCTCGTATGTAGAATGTTTATTTGGCCAAATTTATGTTTAATACAGGAACTTTATTATTGCATGCATTTCATACTTCATACTTTGAAAACAATTCTCTGCTAAAATTGCAAAAGGTATTTGAAAATATAAATCTTAAAAAAATGCAGATGTGAAATAAATCTTTTGGTAAAATTAATTTAGTGTAATATTTGTTAAATAATTATAAAATATACCTTTGCTTTTTACCTCTAAGTTTTTATTTTTATTTCCAAACATGGTAACATGAAATCAGTGTATAATATACCAACATTTAGAATATTGCTATAATTATGAAAAAGTCTTCGCCTGTCCTTGTTCTGATTATCTCCGTGATGTTGAATCCATCCTAAAAAAGTTTTAAAAAGAGAATATATACATAATAAGTAAAGGTTTAAGTCCATGGGTATATGCCCTCATGCACATGGATCTTTTTTCTATTTCGAGGAAAGTTTTACGATCAAATTCAGAAGTTTATTTCTGAAATAAAACATGTTTTCACGATTTCTTTCAAAATCTGAGTTTTTTTTTTTTTTCTTAAGTTAAAAAGCTACGATTCGATTGTGACTTTGAAAAGCATCCGATTTAATTTTCATATTTTTCAAAATATATGATTATTTCGATGCTGACAGCTTTTTTTCAAGCAGATTGCAAGAATGAGTTATTTTTACAGCGGATGAACAAAATTTTTATTTAGGCAGCTAGACTCTCAGTTAGTTTCTGAAATTAATTTTTGAATAATATTCTAGAATTAGTTTCTTCAATTTATTGAGAATCAGCAATATTTAGCCATTAAACGAATTAATTCTTTTGCACATCAAGTCGTGAATTTTCATTTTTTTTTTTTTTTTTTGAGCTATAAAAAAAATTAAGGGTGCAAAAATTGTTGTTCGGGGTTTTTTTTTAAATTTATTTTTTATTTTATCCGATAGCCAAAATATACCGTTTTTTTTTTCCGATTTTCGTGTTCCATTTTCTTCACGAATGTTTTCTGAAGTACTCCCCCCCCCACCCAAATTAGTTCCATTAAATTACTTATGAATTAAGAAGTACTGAAACTGGTGATTATGATTTTATTTGCATTTTTTTCAGAGATTTTATTGTGCTATGTTATCAATAAACAACATTTACTTACCGAGCTTTACCTCCTTAAACCACCATCAAATTAGAGTAAAAAACCCAGGGCTCCAACACTCGAAGCCACGCTCCATTTCATAAGTTAACTAGTAATTACATAAAGCTATCTTCTAGCTGATGGATAGGGATTTAGTAGAAAAAAAAACTGATTTTTCTGCTATACTGGGGGTAGAGTACTTACAAAATGGGGCGTAGCTTAAGGGCGTGTGTACTTCGGACTTTTTTAACTCAGCTAGTAATGATTTTAAGAGGGAATGCTTGCCAAGTAAAGTTGTTAATTGATAGTACAGTACCTTGAAACCTTTAAAAAATATTCGAACAAAATCATAAAATCATCAGAATCAATCACTAGTACAAAAATATTCAAACGTAGCTCTACTAGTTTGGGACGGAGACGAAGAGAGTATCACCTTTTAACTAAGAATATTTGATTTTTAAAATATGCAATTTTCACACAGTAAAGAAAAAAACGCCAAGAGAGAAGAGTTGCCAAATATAGGGGAAACCCAATAACAAAGTGCATTTTCTTGTTTATATGTGTCTTGAGAACTAATTGACTGATATCAATGGATTTTTTTTTTCAAAGGTATATAATGAAAATAGGGACTAGTGTGGTGAGCAAAGCTTGTTACATATATAAAGCTTATCATATATTTTCATTATCCTTTTAATTTTTCATATATTTTCATTATCCTTTCAATTTTTCAATTGAAGTTGGGTTAAATATTCAGACTTTTACTTTATATCCAGCAAAATCACAACACCAACTAAAAAATTTGGATTTATTGGAAGTTTATCTATAAAATGCTTCTTAGTCTGATTTAATGTAGATCGGGATTTCTCACTTTTTGTTGACAATATCTTGAGGCGACAAATATGGCAATAAAATTAATGCTGCATTTATTTTAGCTGTAAAAACTATGTATAATGGAAAAATTCATAATTATGACAAATCATGTAACACAAATTGACATAGAAAAACTTATAAATTTAGTGCATGAAGTGGGAAAATAAACAACAAAAAATGCTTATTATTGTTATTACAATTTTCAAACATGCTATACTATCTTTTCTTTTTTGCATTTTAAATCGAGGTTAAACATTAAAACTTCACTTCAATAATTTATTTTAATTTGCGGAAAAATAGAGAAAATATTGAAAATATTCTGATGAAATATCAAGCACAAAGATAGAGTTCTTTATGGAAATTAATATTTTCTCTATCTTAAAATGATTTTATCAAATTGATATTTACTTTACTTCATCTTTTATGCAAGTAAAGAAAAAAGGCTGCACAAATAATGAACATAAGCACTTAATGCTAGAAACATCTGCCGCAGGAAAAGATATTATATAAACAACATTAGGTAAGCTGGTAAGCATATTGGGGGATTGGTATAGTATTTGTTTAAGAAAATAAAAATGCAGAATGAAACAAGTTTGAATTATTAAACTAAAAAATACACTTCGTTTAACAGAATTATTTTTGTAAAATTCATGGAGAAGAATGAAAACACATAACCATGTAATATATTCCATGTTGAAATTAAAAGCTTCCAAGTTCTATGCCTTTCGCTGTATTTATCATCTATATGTTAGTTAAGCTACGGTTGAGGGTTTTTTTTTTGTGTGTGAGTTTAAATTCGTACAAACTCTTTAGTCATGTTTGTAATTTTTTTTTAACGAAACAATGGAAGTACGCTTTCGGAAACAAATGTCAACGAACCAACAATTCCTTTTACAAATAAAAAAAACAACGCTAGCTAAGCCTAACGTGGAAGTGACTCAAAGTTAACACACACAGAATTATAAACCTAATCGAACCGTTCGTTTTCAATTTTAATTTGTTTTAAATACAACTATAAACACAACACTAAACAAAAATGTAACAATACAGAAGGCACATTGCACATACAAAGTTCAATAAATACTAACCTTTTTTATGAATCCTTTAGAATAATTGAGGTAAGATATTTTAACGAGCTAATACAAGATTGAAACGAAAACTCCCAGAATGCACTGCAATGTGACGAAATCGGGACGAAATAACTTCGTGAAAAATTTGAGATTTCTGATTTCGTCAAATATCACGTGATTCGGTGACGAAAGGATCGTCGAAAATAACGAAATAGTGCTCGAGGATTCCCGAATCGTCAAAATTGAGCGTTTCATTTTTGACAGTGTGTGGAATTTCCCCAACTCTAGCTAATTTTAGTTTCTTTTAAATGTATGTACAACAGAAGTTTTTTCTTCTTACACTTTAAAATATTTCTACTAAAAGAAATCGCTCACTGAATATTCCCCCCCCCCCCTATTTAATTGAGAAGTCTTATGAAATTGGTTGTAATTGCTATTTAACAAGTTTAAAACTGAATTGATTTTTTAGCGATTGAAAGAAAATTCTAATTTTCCAAAATCTCCCCTCCCCCCCCCCTTTCTTTCTTTCTTTCTTTTTTTTTTTTTTGAGCAATCACGTATTGCTTATTGTTTGCACTTGACCGTTGAATGAGGTCCGTCCTTTGACTTTATTTTTCTATGCTTATAATGCAGGTGTTCATGCGCTTCGAATTCGAATTATTTATAAACAACCTTCTCGATTCTACACAATCGTTTCGACGCGAAAACAGCATCCAGCACACAACATCCAGTACGTAACATCCAGCATCCAGCCCCTGACATTCATTTGAATTTTGGCGTCTTGAATTCAAATAATGGTTACGATAAAAGTCATTAGTAGAAATAAGAAACCCAACGAGCATTGCCTTATCGCAATTCGTGATCGTGAAAAACATAACTTGAATTCAAAATCTCAAAATTAAAACTAATTTCGTTTTTTTTTTTTTTTTTCAAGCGTATTTTAATTTGTTAACCGGATTTTGCTTCGAATTTACTCCACGTTTTGCTTTTGCGCAAGAATCAACTCACTATTCGGAGTCCCAAACAGCCTAACATTCCCCTGTGATTGTCTCATTATTCGGTCTTCGCGCTGAAGATGATTCGCTGCTTCTCACTAATCTAACGCATGTTTAACTAAAAAAGAGATTATTTCTTTTAACTTAAAAGGAGATATGTTTTTTTTAGTTAAAAGGAGATTATTTCTTTTAAGTTAAAGGCAACGAAACGAATTGGGGAATCGATGTAATGAATCCGATATTCGCTTAACATGGATGTCTCAAGCAGTAATTTACCACCCAAGCCACAGAGATAAGGATCCTTTTTTCTAAAGATAGTGTAACTGCTCTCTGTTTTCCGGCTTTTTCAGAAAACTAAAAAAAATAAAAAAAGCTTAATGGGTTGGTTTCCTTCAGTCAAAAGTACTACTTTTAGTCATTGAAATGGATAGAATGAGCAAAAAAAAAAAAAAAAAAAACATGGATCCAGAAAATACTTTTATTTTCCCAACAATTTCTTTTTAAATTAATTTTTTTAAATATTCGATTTTTCAAACAAGGCGTGGTCTTTATGACGTCACAATGCCGCATCTTTCTACTACGTTTCCACGTTATGATAATCAAGCAGCGAATTAAAATTGCGCTCCACGCTTGCTACCAACCATATCGTTGCCAATACACGTGACTAAAGGTGCGAATTAAATATTTTGAACCGTGAATGGCAACACTGAATGGCATTTCATCATTTGTGATGTCATCGGCAGAAGCGTTAAACGATGAAAGAGCACCGATTTAAGTAATTCTTTAAAGATATTAAACTTAATGAAATAATTTAAAAAATGGTCAGATTCTATGTTTTTAAGTATGCTCTTTCCGAAAAAAATATTTTTTAAATTTTGGAAACGATCCCATTATGTCTTTCATTTGTGAGCAATTCTCATCAACTCTTTGAACCACTCTTTCATTACCTAATAAATCATTTCAATCGAATATTTAATCTTTACAAACATAAAATTGTTAATTATCAGTTTTCGAATTGATAGTCTTGATAATGACGAAAAAGTTAATTTTGGAAGTTATATTGGAATGAGCGGTTCAGTTTGGACGATCAAACGGACATCAAAATAACATATCTATGGAATAGCAACCGGGACTTCATGTATCGGTCGTTGCAATGGAAGGTTCGTAGTATCGGGAGGTTGTTATAAAAAGCATTGACTGTATCATTTTTTCATTAGATTTGCAGAGAAAGAACCGGCTACGCTTGCCGCTCTGCCTGCAGCATTCTCCTGTTGAGTAGTGAGCCAGCGAGTAGACTCCTCAATCAAAGGCTGACAATGAATGCACCAGTGATTTGTTGGCACTCGAGAGGTGTCGAGAATGGCCTGGGACACCCTCAGAGAAGGAAAATCAGTTGAAGTGGTGAGCTCTTTTGTTCCACTGGGTTGATATTTTGTCCAGTGTTCTCTTCCCTGTAAAAACGATTCAGGAACGTTCTTGGGATATAATGGACAGCTGATGTGCCCAATTTCTGCCAGTAACATATCTTGCAAAATCCAGGAACAGCTTCCTGAAAAATTCAGAAATCTTCCCGTTTAAAGTCAGTCGTATCTCTGAAAAATTAGACTAAACTTACGAAGGTATAATGTAGTAGTTTGGCATTTTCCTGATTTATCAAGGAAATTCCAAGAGCATTATTGAAAATATGGAGCCAGAACTGCTAGTAAGTAACGAGAATTTTACTCGCCCGCAATTCTTGCAAAGCAACGTAGTCCATACTTATTCGCTCCCTTTGAGAGCTTAATTAGCAGGGACGAGCCGTTAATAGATCTGAAGCCAAAACACTTAATAAATACGATCAGTTAATCTTTAAACTAGGGGCTAAAAATATTTTTCACAGCAGTGAAAAGTCTGCGTTCGTGCAATTTTTAGGAATTCAGGAAACTTTTTGACAAATGATACTTGATTTTTCCAGGAAGTGGATAAAAACCATTAAAATCCCAAAACGTAACACGGAAATAGCCAGTAACGTTTCGGATTTTTTTTTAGTGTTTGTAAAACGTTGGAGTTGAAGAAGAAACTAGGAAAAAGGGACGAATGGGACAAAATAAGAACTCGTCTGATTATCCATATGTTTGATACATCCAGTGGCGTGGTGAAGGGAGGAGGGGGTGAAAACACCCCCTAGAGCCATTGGTTTTAAAATAAATACAAATTGTAATTCAGTAGTTTATGCATATGAAAGGGCTGTTTCGATCTAGGGCCCTTCAGAAGGTATTGCTGGCTGTGCTAATGGATACATCCAACAAAGTAAAAAAATTCCGAAACGTTACTGATTATTTCTGTGTAACGTTTCGGAATTTCAATGGTTTTTATCCACTTCCTGGAAAAACCAAGTATCATCGTCAAAAAGTTTCCTGAATTGCTACAAGTTGCTCGAATGCAGACTTCTCACTGTTGTGAAAAATATTTTTAGCTCCCAGTTTAAAGATTAACTGAGCGTATTTATAAAGAGTATCAGCTTCAATCCGTAAATGGCTCGTTAAAGCTGATTAATCTCCCAAAGGGAGTGATAAGAGCTTGGACAACGTGGCTTTTTTAAGAATTGCAGGAGAGTAAAATTTATTACCTTGCAATTCTGTCTTAGCTTTGGTCATGTGTGCAATATTGCATTTAGAACTTTCTTGATACAAATAAAGAAGGTGCCAAGCTATTTATACTTATACCTGCGTAAGTTTACTCAAGATTCCAGCGACACGACTGGCTGTAAACGGGAAGATTTCTGAATATTTCAGGACGCTTCCAGGATAATTTCAGGAATGTTACTGAATTTTAACGGAAAAAACTCCTGGTTTTTTCAAGATATTTTACTGGCAGAAATGGGGCACATCAGTTGCCCCTTATTTTCCAGGAACGTTTCTGAATCGATTTTATAGTGAATTATTACTTTCATGTTATGGAATTATTATATAATTTGATTACATTAATTAATGAAAATGTGAAACTTTTTAAATTAGTCATTTAGTAGAAGCGTAACATAGTGGTAACAAAATCCCGAGAAAAAAGTTCCCTGATTTAGCTCCAAAAATTTCCCTGATTTTATACTACATATCACAATGACCTAACGGACAGAAACAAATGTTAATATAGCATTCCTACCGTTTTTGCAAGAGACACAAACAGTACATTTTTGACACTGAGCATGTTTAAATTAAATTTTATTTGGATCGTCATTTAACTTAGTGATAATTGAAAAAGCGCAACCAAAATGATCGCAGAATTTCGATTTTATATTTCCGAATATTCAAATAGAAATGAAAACAAAATTTATTTACAGGCCTTCTATAGCTTAATGTTAATTGAAAATGAAAAAAAAAAAAAAAATACTGTAATTTTCACCAGTTGTATGAAGCAAAATAAATAAATAAAAGAGTATTAACAATTCTCGACACGATCGCTAGAACTTTTGAAAAAATTGAAAAATGAAAAGAAAAAATATCTAATTTGGAAATAACATCTTTGGTCACAAAGGAAGATTAAAAAGGGGCAAAGTGAAATAGCTAAATGAGCAAATTGGAAATTTGTTGAGAAAACTACAGTACACAAAGGTAATATGTGTATTTTAGAATAAAACTTATTATGAAACATTATTTTTTATTTTTGGCAGTAAATTTGTGCTTTCAAAAAAAAAAAAAAAAAAAAATGCGTACAGCAGAAAGTCAGGGACTTTTGAGATCTCGTTGAGGAAGATAAAACAAAGCTTTTCATGAAGAGAAAATTCATGTTTTAATTTTTTCCAAGTGAAGCCCTTCTTTTGGCTAGTTTTACTAGACTAAAAATAATACAAATGTACAAACATGATTTCTACTTTATGTCTCTATTTACATATAATAAATAAATAAATGTATATACAGTGACGTCGCTAGGGGGGGGAGAGGGAGGGTGTGCCCCGGGTTTCACCCGTCTGGGGCGTTTCATGCACCCCCTTACTTTTTAGACCTCTTAACGGCATGCACATGTGTCTAGGGCAAGATGTATAAAAAGCGCTCATAATTTTTATTTGTCTTTTGTACAATATCCCACTTAAAATTTAGTTATAATACAAATGTGGTTGTTTCTGAAATAGTATGAATTTCATGTTTAAATAGAATACTATCCCCCCCCCCCTTTTTTCTATAATAAAAAATAAAATATTTTTTATTATAGAAAAAAAAAATCCTATAATAAAAGAGAAAATAATGATAGTGCATCCTGATTGACCATCATTTTAGTTTTCCTGAAAGAACGTAGTGATTGTACCTTGGGACAGCCAGACATGTTGTACCTTAAGACAAAGGAGGGGGGGGGGGGAGGCGACACCACAAATTACCGCCCCAGGTGTCACCCATGCGAGGTACGCCGCTGGTATGTATAGATACAGAGACACATGATAGCAATGTCATGACTATATTTTAATTGTTCAAAGGGTGCCGCCATGGCGCAGGAAGGTTTGGGAACCCCTGATTTGCAACTGAGTGGAAGAAAAACTTTCAAAACTAAAATTGTCAGCCTAAACATTAAAATTGGGGTATGTAGAGGGGCAGTGATCTTGTTATAATATCTGGAATCGAGGTCCACGGATTAATGTGAAGTTTCTGATCCTAGTACAGCTACTGTCACCAACAGAATTTAAGCGCATGAAGTAATTAAAATTCATCAATCACCTGTGTCGGAACAGTTATTTTCTCTCTGTAATGGTACAGTTGTGCCATCAAGAGATGGAGTATCCAGTGTCCTCAGGAATCAGAAACAGAAGACTTCAGGTTATTACAGGAACGAGTGAGAGGACAAATGCTTACATTATTAGAATGATCAGAAATGAGTGTGTGAACTCAATTCAACCATATATATACCTTCTCAAAAACTCCAAAATAAACTGACCCGATTGGCTAAACTCTTGCGTCGCAGCCGCCAACTCGTCGTAGTCAAACTTTGTAAGTGTTTTTTCTTTTCCTTTTTATAAAGGTTTTAGTTTTTCTGATTCAATAATACATTTGAAAACGCAAAATCCTTTCCAACTAGTAGTAATGCGACATCGACGAAAAAACAGCAATGCTTCAAAACATCGATATTCAAAATTGAAACACCGCTGGTTTCGATACATCCACCCAAAAACATCGATGTCTTGAAACATTGACGTTCTGAAACATCGAAACTTTTTAATGTATATTCCTGCACAATAAAATCTAAAAAATTTGTTTTAAATCTGGAACTAACTTTACAGTAATAAATTTATTAATTATGAAGATTTTTGAACTGTCAAAAAAAAAAAAAAAAAAGAAAAAGCCAATAATAATGATGATTAAATATTAACATTCCAAATCAAGTAATGAGAAGGAATATATAATTTATAAATTTAAAGTACAAAAAAATTAAATATCAATACAGATTAATTGAAATAATTTTGTAACATCTTTTAAATTTCCACCTGTTTTATACAAAAACTGAATTTAAGTTATTTAGTTATTGATGTGAATCAATCAGAAAAATGTGTTAAATTTTTCCAAGTTGAAAACACGTCCACATAAAAAGAAAAAGAAAATGAAGTGAAGAAAAGAACGCGAAATATAATCCATAATAAATGGTTGTTTCAGTATACTTACTTCCAACGGAAATACATGGGAAAATTGAACAAATTATGTTTAAATTTAAATTTTATTCAAAGACTAAATATTTATAGCGACTTGAAATGCATGCGAGGTACATATTTAAAGTAAAATGATAGCTTTTCAAATCAACGACTTATTGAGAGAGGCAGGTATTCATATAGGTTCATACGTATCAACGTATCTTGAAGGAGAACTAATTGAAAAAAAAAAATAAATAAAATAACATTATTTTTGGTGGAAAACTTTACAAACCCTCAATATTCTTTTTAACAGAGCGCTGTTCTGTCACTCCGCCTGTCATTCCGTCACAACACTAAACTTGTATTCATCAACCCAATCCATTAAATTAAGTTCCTTATGTTACTTCTCTATCTCGAAAGTATTCATCAGTTAAAAGATTGAATTAATACATAATTTCACAGAAATATCGTTTTGGCACTCAATATTCTTTTTTAAAGTGCGCTGTTCTGTCACTCCGCCAGTCATTCCGTCACAACACATAAACTTATATTCATCAACCCAAACCATCACATTAACAGTTTCTTACTGTTACCTCTCTATCTCGAAAGTATTCACCAGTTAAAAGATTGAATTAATACACAATTTCACAGAAATATCGTTTTGTACTAAGTCCAGAAGCAGTGGTGCTCCCATAGCGTATACGGTATACTCTGTATACTCTCAAATATTTTTTAGACACATTGCGTATACCCTCAAGCTGCAAAAATTTTAATATAATGACATATTACGTATATGATCGCATACATATATTTTGCGTAATGGATTACTGGGAGTATACCTTCAGAAAAATAGATGGGAACATCACTGTCCAGAAGTCCAAAAACTTGGTTAAAAAAGCGTCATTCCGTCACGAAGCAGAAAATAGCGTAAACATTGAGATAAAAGAGAATATATTCTTTAAATTTCTGTTTTGTTTTTCATATTTTAAATAAAAACGATGAAGTGCAGAGAAATAAAAATGTCAGCTTTAATGAAAATAATTTCCTTATAATCACTTAAACGTTTGGTTTTTGTCAAAAATGTCGTTCCGTCAAACATGGAATTGCTTTGAATTCAAGGCATTATTTTCCCTGCTATAATCAACACAGAAGAGCTATTGATCGCTATAGAATCTTCTGAGGTAAGAAAAGATGATCTGAAAAGATCGAAAGATTAGTGCAAAAAAACGGAAATCTTCTGTCAAAAATAGCAAAGTTGGCAGGCATGTTAACTTCCGTTCAATCTTCGCTCAAAATTCGTTGCCTCTCATCAATTTAACGCATGTTTAACTTAAAAAGAGAGTTATTTCTTTTCCCGCAACGAAATGAAGTAGGGAGTTGATGCACTTGAACACACCACGGTGCCTTCATTCACCCTTTCTTTCCAGACACTTTCCAGACACTGTTGCATGAGGTCTTAATAAAAGGGGTGGAAAGAGCAACAAAGGTTGCATCTCCTAAAGGGACTCTCGCCCACCTAGACCATTGAGAGCACTTCAACCTTGAATAGGTTCCCTTCCCAGAAGCCGGAAAACAAGGGACACCCTCGCTGACCCCCCACCGAGAGAAAGTGAATCTTTTCTTTGAGCAAACCTCCGTCCACGGCCACGCTTGAGATTGCTTCACAGTAGCTCCTCGCCCCTCCATAAAACTAACTGCCCGTCTCATTGTTGTCCTTTTGAAGCCTAATAGAGGTTGGCAAGAGCCTTAATCATTAATAACTCTCAATGGCCTACCTTCAATGGTCTAATAAGGCTAAGGTAAGAGGGTCAGAGTTCTGAGATTGTAAACAATCAGCTGGCGGTGTTCGCACAGTAGAAGCTGTGACGTAGGGCTTGTCCCATGGCAGCTTTTAAAGCTTTCTGAACAAATGGAGCATTTGTTGCGGAGGGAGAAGTTGTTTATGGTCACAATAAAGTGGTGGTGGTGGTGTCGTGTCCATGGGAAGAACTATATACAGTCAAACCTCCATATATCGAACTTCCAAATATCAAAATTTTCTATGTCTCGAAATCCCATCAAATTTCTATGTTCATTACATAGAAAAATTGTTTCTATGTATCGAAAAAATCTCTATGTATCGAATTTTTTTTAGAAACATTCGTATATTTTTTTTTTCCACTTTAGACTGTTTGTCTCATGAAAAATGAAGATTAGGGGAGAAAATTATGTTCACTAAAAGTTGCTACGAAACTCATAAGGAATCTGGGGTTGAGGGGTGTATAGATAGGTCGTTGTTTCGTTCTGGAGTTGAAATTCCCTCAAGTTTATTTCAAATCATAATTGTAACCAGTAACTTTGTAAAATCAGTTTCAAGCTATCCCTTTTGTCCGTTGATTATCATTCCTAGTCTTTTTAGCTGCAGAAAAAAATCATTCAAGTTAAGTAGATTGATTTTTTACTTTTCTCTCGATCACATTGGCAAAACGAGATCCCCTAATATTGCGGATCAAGTTGAATTGCCGAGGAATGAAGATGTATAAAAGCGCAAAAATGTAATTTCTGTTATTTTTTTAATTATTAACTTTAATTTAATACGATGCTCGTATAAATTAGAAATTAGGTTTCATACACGAAAATCAGCTTTAATTGTAATGTGTTAGGAGGTTTTTAGGATAAAATAAGATCGTTTCTATATCAAAATTTCTATATATCGATTTATTTTCCGGCAATTTACTACTTCGATATATGGAGGTCCGACTGTATGTCCATGTGTGTGTAAAACACAGCTGGCCTTGATGTTGCCGGAGAACAGACTGATGTCGGTGGGAGAGAATTCCCCAAGCCGAGTCAGAGATCTTAAAATGGCAGGGCACTCAAAAATATGATTATCTCATGTTTACAAATTGCTACAACTTTTTTTTTTTTTTTTGGCCCTTAGATTGAGACGACTTTAACTTTTCAAATCATAAACTGTTCATTTTAGTCAAGTACTTCATGCGAAAAAATTTCTATCTCCTTGAGAAAGCTCACTGGCTTTTTCTTTTCTTTAATTTGTGGATAAATTGATAAATTTCCAATTTTTTACACCACTTCTCCCCGGTTCTTTGGTGGAATCAACAATCCTGTTTGGAAAGAAAAAGAAAACGAAAAAAAAAAAAAAAATCTCGATCAATTTGTCACTGAAGAGTCAAATTCGACATTTAGATTTTGATGATTTTTATTGATGCTGCTAAATATCCGTCAAAGAAGCGTCATTCTTCTAAAGATTCTTCATTTTCAATAAAATTTCGCCTCAGAACACATTTCGTCAGTGACATAATGGAGTGGTTTTCTTCAGTCAAAAGTACTACTTTTAGTCATTGAAATGGATAGAATGAGCAAAAAAAAAAAAAAAATAACAAGGACCCAGAAAGTACCTTCATTTTCCCAACAGTTTTTTTTTTAAATTAATTTTTTAAATGTCCAATTTTTCAAACAAGGCGTGGTCTTTATGACGTCACAAATGATGCACTTTTGCCGCATCTTTCTACTACGTTTACACGTTATGATAATCAAGCAGCGAATTAAAATTGCGCTTTGCGCTTGCTACCAACCATATCGTTGCCAATACACGTGAGTAAAGATGCGAATTAAATATTTTGGACCGTGAATGGCAACACTGAATGGCATTTCATTATTTGTGATGTCATCGGCAGAAGCGTTAAACGATGAAAGCACCGATTTAAGTAATTTTTTTAAAATATTAAACTTAAAGAAATAATTAAAAAAATGAACAGGTTCTATGTTTTTAAGCAAGCTCTTTCCGAAAAAAAAATACTTTTAAAATATTGGAAACGACCCCATTGTGATCGTCAACGTTTAGTTGTTATTTTCTTTTAAACTTTGTGACAGATTAAACTACAGCATAGCACTTAACATTTTATCTTCCTTTTCCTTAAAATGAATTATACAACAAACTTTTTTTTTTTTTTGACAGTTTAACGAAGGAAGGGGGAAAAAAAAGCTTCAACGTCCTTCTTTTTTTAAATCCTGAACACGAGCCTGCTTCTCGTAAATTTGGAGGTTTTAAAGGGTGTAAATTGACAAATGATGTGAAAAAAAAAAAAAGAAAAGAGAGAATGTGTGTGGTCAAGACATATATATTTGAAGTTATCATGTGTTAAATATATTTAATTTATAAGTATTTGATTACGAAAGGGAAATAAAACCGCCGCAACATAGGCGACTCGTACGGGGGGGGGCAACGACCCCCTTACATTTTAAAGTAATGGGGCTTTGGCCAGCGGCGTAGCGTAGATTTCTGCCGCCCGGGGCAGGCACCAAATTTACCGCCCCTCTTATTCTCCTGCTAAACACTCCCTCCCCCCCCCAAAAAAAAGGAAGAAGAAGAAATGACATGTTTAGTATTTTACAGAGCGAAAGCAATATTTTATCACCCAAAACATGTTTTAAATTTTAATATAATACGTCAACAGAAAATGTTGTTGGTCGAAATATTTTTAAAAAATTATTGCATTATGAGCGTTAAATATTTTCCTTAAATTAAAACATTTTAAACGTGATCAAAAACTGTATATACTGGTAGTAATTTTGAAACCTTTTATTGGAAAGAGAAAGAAATAAAAATATGACTATAAATTACCTGATACATATATTTATGCTTGAAAAAAATTTTTCTTCTTAACTTAAACTATTTTTTTTTCTACTTTTCATCAACGGAAAAATTTTAACAACACTATCAATGTCGATTGTATCAGTCTGTTCTGTAAAATGTTATATAAAATGTCGTTATATAAAATGACCCCCTGAATCCATATATGATCACCGTTTCCCCCTACCCATCCCATTTTGGAGCTTTGGAAATAGTGTCACTTCCTTCCCCTCCCATTTTTTTTTTTTTTTTTGTTTTGTTTTAAAGCAGTTATTTTTATTTGGAGCAGGAGAGGGCATTATGTTTACCGTTAACATTCTTCTGATGGACTAGAGAAAATAAAAGTTAAAAAAGATGAACACTTGTCGCAAGGAGGGACTCTCAAGGTGGTACCTAAAATACCCTAAAATATTTAAAAAATTATCAAAACGATCTTTTTTTCTTTTTTTCCACGATTTGTTTTCCATGTACTTTTTGATGCAAAATCAAAGAAACCGGATTCATTTCTATGAGCTCCATGTCCAAAAAATTGTGCACGTTGAAAAAAAAAAAAAAGTAAATAAATAAATAAATAATTAAGCATTATTATCTTCTTCTTTATGTAAATAAAACACCAAGTCCAAATTAATAAGTCCGGGGCAAACTCGGGAAAATACCAGACCGATTTCGTTAAAATTTTCAGTTTGCCTAGGTTAGTGCTGGGAAGGTTTATATACACCTTTTCAAAAAAAAAAAAAAAGTCGATGCATAATTCTTTTTTTATTCGAAATTAACGTTTTGGACCCAAAACGTTAGTCCCAGTCCGCCTTTTCTCCCAAGGGCGGACTGGGTCGCCTAAGAGTGGGCCAACCTTGACTCCCAAACGGAAGGGCGCAAAAAAAAAAAAAAAAAAAAAAAAAAAGTGCACAGATTTCAGGGCGCAAAAAGAAACAGGCGCACAGGTTAGGGGGGGGCAAAGAAAAAAGGGGAGGGAACGTGGAGACGCGCTCACGAAGTTAGTTAAGGCAATGATCAGGAATGTTCCCAAATGGATCTACTCCATATATACGCCGTATACTCTCAAACATTTTTTGATATACAGCGTATACTTTTTTTTTTTTTTTTTTTGTGCTGTTGAACCTGTGCACTTTTTTTTTTCACCCTAAAAACCTTTGCGCCCTTGAACCTCAGCTCTTTCGTTTCTTTCTTTCTTTTTTTTTTTTTGTGCCCTCGAACCTGTACGCCTTTTTTTCATCTTTTTTTGCTCCCTCGAACGCGTGTGCCTCCGTTTTTTCTTTTTCTTTTTTTCCCCCAACCTTGAACCTGTGCCGCTTCTTGTTTCGCCCTTAAAACTCTGTGCACCCTCGTTTTTTTTTTTTTCTTGCTCCCTTAAACCTATGAGCATCCTTTTTTATTTTACGCCTTGTTAAAAGGATAAACTTTTGTAGCCATGGTTAGAAATCGCTTGCGTTCATTCAAGGCTTAACTTAAGCATAAAACTTAAGTCTACGAACTCCACCTTCCATCCACCGGCCTCCGCGAACGAGACCAAACCTGGGTGGTGGCGCCTATGCCCTACACACACACCGACGTGCCTAAACGCACACACACACATCTGCACACACACACACGTGGATCTTGATTCCAAAAAACATAATTTGAATGCAAGACGTAAAAATTCAAATCTTTTAAGCTTTTATATTATTTTATTTGCGTCCTCGAATGTGCACGCTTCGTTTTTTTTTTTTTAAATACTTCCTCTAACCACCTACACTGTTAAAAAAACCTGAAAATTCAGGTAGTTTTCTGACTGATTTTAACAGAATAGTTCCGTAATGCTTCAAAATGTATTTTTTCCTTACAAAAACGTAAACATCCCGACGAAAACGGAATTTTTCCATTTCTAGGGTTGCCGCTGTGCTATACTTTGCTCCGATTAGTCTTCAAGTCATGATAAACATCACTTATTGATAGTGCTTATTAATCGCACTGTTACATTTTGCTAATTAAAAGCATATTTAGAATAACAACTCAGATTCTGTAGACAAAATAGATAGCTTGCTATTTCATGTCTGGAGAGTAATATACTCGTATGTCGAAATTGTTTATACGCCTTTGAGCTTTGTAGGTTTGGAAAAATGTTCGCGCCATTTTTAGACTGGCAGATGTGTTTTGATCGCCCTGGTGATTTGATGTGGGTTTTACTGAGTCAGTATTAGAATATTTTTGTGGTTTTAATATTTTGCTCAATACTTTGAGCAATTCTATTCGTTAGTCATATTGTGTGCTCTAGCAGTGAGAATAGTTTAAGGATCTCGTGTTATCAATTTAAAATAAAGCCTATTGGATTAGCTGTATCCAGATGCATTTAGCACCGCTGGTCATATGTAAGTGTTGTTGAATATCTTAGTACATGTTAATATACAAATGTATTTACCTTGTTAATATGCATTTCATAGAATTCCGATGATAGTTTATTTAGAATTTATACAACTATTATAGAGTTATTTTTTATTGCTCTTACGCATTCTTGAAAGTCATTAATACGCTAAATGCCATTTCGTATCTATACCGGAGATTATCGTGGTGTGCGAGCAAGATAGGAAAAATCACTCAGTTTTTTTTTTTGGGGGGGGGGGGATTCGCTTCACAGTTTGGAATACTGAAAGTAACTATTTTAAATCTCTAAATAAAGGTGTATTGTTGATCTTTGATATATACAATGAAAGTTTTGGCAACAATAAGTACTTAATTTAATTTATTAAGATCTTATCCAACAACTTACTTGAGATTATTGCAAGTTTCTTGAAAAACAGTTCGGGTAAAATGAACTGATTGATATTGATATATGCTTAAGTAATAATGATTATGTACTAAAAATTTATGTTGCGATTCCAATGAGTGAAAAATTTGGATATCATTGGGGGGGGGGATGTAGCATCTGAACCAAAAATTCTTCACGTGCATGTCAATGATTCTGTTTTTAAACACAATAGATATGCGGTACTCTCTATCAGGTATATTATTATATGATAACGTCAACCTGTTTTTAATAGCATTTTATTTGACATATTCTGCAAATAAAAATATCATATTTTTCATGTATGTTTTTCCATGCCACCCCAGACAATGTACGACGAAGGGAATATCGAACAGTATCAGCAGGGATAATTGGTGTCCTATTCAAATCCATCAATTTTTCTGCTAGTACTATTTGATTAATTTGACTCATCTGAAGTTGATATAAAAAGTTTTGGTCAGCAAATGGATGCTTGGTATGTTAGGTAAGTTCTCTCTCCAGATGTTAATTTTAAAAATCTTTGAGTAACAAATGCAAATAAAAAAAAGTAATAATTTTAGAACAGTTAACTATATCTGTATTATATATCATTTTAAAGAACTAAATTTTTAATGAAACGAAAAGTCAATACTTGACATAACTTTTTAAATATTTTTTGAAAATAAAATCTTTTTACTTAAATACGGGAAAGTGAGAAATGGAAAAAATATCGCAATAAAAAAATAAGGAACGTAAATTCTGTTAAAACACAGAAAAATCGTAAATGAACGGAAGAATAAGAAATGGAATTTTCGTTCAGTCACGAGAAATTTATAAACGGAAAACTACAACTACGGAGAAACAAGAAATGGAACTTCTGTTAAATCACGGAAAGTCATTGAACGTAAACGTAATATTTACGGCAACTTTGCTGCCGGTACTTTCTCCGTTATTTTCAGGAAATTTTTTTAACAGTGTATGTGGCTTCGCGTTTATTTATTATTATTTTTTTAAATTTATTTATTTATTTTTTTGCGCCCTTTGGTAGTCGAGGTTGGCGCCCTCTTGGGGGGACCCCGCAGTCCACCCCAAACTGCTTGTCGATCTTTGTGATATTTATAATCCTCTTCAACAAGGTTGAACTCTCCCTTCTCGTCTTCCTATGTCAGCTCCAGTGATAAATAATCCGCATACGTGTTAGTATCCAGTATTTCATGCTCGTGGTTCAACGAGAAAAATTTCCTGAGACAATATAGAACTGAAGGGTTAAAAAAAAGTTTTTGATGTTGATTTAGTGAGGCAAAATTCGCCATTCCTAGCTAAGCGCCGTCTTTAAAAAAATAAATAAATAAATGAATAAAAATAAAAACACTTTTTTTGATTCTAATGTAGTGTTACAGAATTTGCTGCCCCTAGCAAAGTGCCGCCCGGGGCGAGTGCCCCCTTTGCCCCCCCCCCCCCACGCTATGCCACTGGCTTTGGCCCTCCACTCTTCTAAGTTCTTAACTGAAGGTCGATCGGAAAATGATATAACTGATCGATTCACGTGTTTAAAGAAAGACGAATTGACTTATTAAGTGTGGGTTTTATATTTTTTTCAAGTTATTGTTTCATAAAAAGCAAAATGGAACTTTAAATTGGAAGAAAAAAGTCTACTGTGGCCATTTGTCCTGATTTTTGAGGTCGTATCCCGAATATTTTAAAGTTCATTTAATCAATAATCACGTTGAACTTTAATTCATAAAAACCGTCAGCTGAAGGGGCACCCCCACCTAATGAAAACAGTTTGATCTGTTGTAAACACCTTGTTGTCAACCGAATAACGGTGGTGTTGAAAGGGTGTGTGTGGGGGTAGGTGTATTCCAGAAAAACTCCCTCGAGGGAATGGGATATGTTAGTACCAAACGAAAAAACCCCAAAAGAATGCCTTCAATGGGAATGCCTCATTTGAAGGTATTATCGCTGATATTATCCCCTACGCTGGTGTTAAAGCTGCAACATCTGAAGATCAAAACATTGAAAGTAACATTTGTGTAATTATAAAGTAAGCAAAAATTAGCTGAACGTTGTGTACTTTTTTTTTCTTTTTTATACTATTTTTGCTGTGACAGAAAATGGAAAACGCCCAATCATTCAGCGTAATTTTCATGTAAAAGTTCTAGCAATCCCACTTACATTTTAATAGTAGAGGAATGTGAAGCAAAGTTAAATGGTGCAATAGTTCGCTTTTTAAACCACATGTTCAGGAATATTTTAACAATGTAGTAACATATGTATGCTGCC
Source organism: Uloborus diversus (assembly GCF_026930045.1). Classification (NCBI taxonomy): domain Eukaryota; kingdom Metazoa; phylum Arthropoda; class Arachnida; order Araneae; family Uloboridae; genus Uloborus; species Uloborus diversus. The sequence goes on from NC_072738.1 coordinate 38,125,984, forward strand.
TATGCCAGCAGTGGCGTACCTAGGGGATGGCAGGAGTGGCTCTTCAGGGACGCAACAGACAGGGGGAAAGGGCATTTCGACTGATTTATTTATTTAAAAAAAAGATTTTTTTTAATTAAAAAAATATCATTTTTGTAGAAAAATGCTTCTAAAGAAAAAAAAAACTCGCAAGAAAAAGAGCTAGAGAAGAAAATGAAACAATCCTTAATTCTCAAAAAAGAGGGGGGGGGGATTTTATAAGAAGCGTGAAACTTTATTCCGATTCTCTCAGTTAGCTAAAGACTTCCATGCACAATTTGTATACCAGGGAGCAGTGGTGGAAGGCGCTCTAAACCAGATAATTCCTTTTTTTGGGGGGAGGGGAAGTCACCCCCTCCCCATCTTCGAAAGGAGTGGGGGGGTGACATTTTGTCCTGTATAGTTCGAAAGTCTCATTTGAACAAAATATTGGGAGGCCTTAATTAGTGGATGTATGGTACTTTTATTTTACCTGTATGCAAATTATCGTGTTTTATAAGCCGATTTCAGACTAGCAATTCTATTTCTATTTGCTTTGCTTTCCTAATTATAATCGAATTTTTAAAATGATTTATTTATTTATTTATTTTTAATTTCTTTAAAGAATTCTTTCTTTCTTTTTGTAATTGTGAAAATTCTGTTTATTGTACATTCTCTTATTGTTTTGAAACAAATTCTATTTAAAATTAGAGCTGCTTTGAAAAAAATAATAAATACATTGCTATAAACGCAAATGAATATTTTTATCCTCCTTTGGTTCAAGAACGCACATTATTTATATTTAATAACGAACTGCAAACAGTATTTGTTTTATTGAATTTATGTAAAATGGTGGGGAGGGGGGGGGGGGAGAACTAAAATTTTTGCGAAGGGGAAAATTCTCCCTTTGCCGAGTTAAATCCCAATTTTACCGAATAATAAAATTCGAGCATGCACATAGAAACAAACATAACATCTACTGCGAAGGAACATTGGGCATAATTGAAAACAATTAAAAAAAAAAAAAAAAAAAAAATGAGAATATCAAAGTTGCAATACTGTTTTCTAATTTGTCAAATCAATTAGGCAAATGTTCCACCAAAAAATTTTTGGGGGAAGGTCACAGTGCCCTCCGGTGACTTCCCATCGGGGCGACTCTGGGAGGCGAGGGCGCAATTACTTAAGTTCGCCAGGGACGCCAGACCAGAAAAGTCAGACCAGTCAGGAAAAAGTTACCTGGCTATCAAAGCATATGATAATGCATGCAATTTTGAAAAAAAGGATACTCATATTCTAATATTTTGCAGAAAGTCAAAAAATAATTTTGCTATTGAAAAATGATAAAGTTTATATTTTTAGCATGCTAAATATTAAGTGAGACCTACTAATATTCGGTGCAGTATTTATTTATTTAATGTTGATCTTATTTCCGTTTTAAATGTTTTGTGCAATGTTTTGTGCATGCACGTCTGCAGGGCAAGGTGGATAGGACAAACTGAAATACAGTGAAGCACCGTTTATACGATTTTGAAGAAACTGCACGAAAACCGCGTATAAGTGAAAAAACGTATATATAATAGGTAATCATTCATTCATTCAATCATTACGTTAATATGTATTGAACTCTGTAGTGACCAATTTAAGAAACGTATAAATGATAAAAACATGTAACAGAGAAACGTATAAACGGTGCTTCCTTGTAGTTCATTTCACCTACTTATTCAATCTTTTATTAAATTACTTACGTATTAGTTTGCTAATTTTATTTACATTCCTTCGTCTAATAATTCACTCATTTATTAATTCCTTGATTATTTTAATCTTTCTCATTTAATTATTCGTTTATTTTTTCATTATCTATTTGTTGAGCAATCACGATTGCATATTGCTTTCACTTGACTGTCCTTGACGTTACGGTTCCTTTTTCAGCTTGGACCAGGGCTGCAGCACCACAGTCCACCGGCGGCGGCGCGGCTGGTCCTGAGCACTGTCCACCGGAATCCACTTTTGCTGGGCGGTGGCATCCATGTCCTACACACGCATGCTCATATACACTCCCCTACGTGCACACGCCTTTACACACATACACACGCCTACGTGCACACACGTAAGCCTACACACACAACTATACACACGTAACCACCCAGGAGGAGGGACATGCTTGGGGGGGGGGGGAGCCGTTTCTAGAAACAATAACTCTAATCAGTAGGATCTTGTCGCAACTCGTGATTGCGAAAAACATAATTTGAATTCAAAGTTTCGGAATTCAAATTAGAATTAATTGGGCGAAGTAGGTCACAGATTTTACTTTTATGTTATTTATTCATTCTTTCATTTATTCACTCACTCATTTGATGAAAAAAAAAATTTGTAATAAAATAAAAAATGTTTCAAAATAAAAGCATTTAATTATTCACGTTGACCATGTGAAAAATTTTCCAGTTTATGATAAAGGTACAAATTTACTGCCAAAAATAAAAAATAATGGTTCAATGTAAGTTTTATTATAAACTGCATTATTCTTTCTTCGTGTACTGCAATTTTCAAGACAAATTTAAAGTTTGTTCATCTTGAAAAAATGTAAGTTGTTTCAACTATTTCACATTTCCTCACATTTCCCTGCAAGATGTTTACAAAATCTTGCACTTATGAAGAAAATTCATCAAAAATTTTAAAAAAAAAATGAAGATTTAAATATAATGTTTTTTCTGTTTTAAATTTTGATCTTTATCTCAAAAAGTTTTTTTTCATCAAACGATAATACTCTTCTACGCCAGTTTCAATTTTCGATGTTAGCGCCACCTGCATGCCTTTAGCTAATAGTACGTATGCACTTACGGGGGAAAACCTAAATGGCATTAAAAAATACATATCTAGACTAATAATATAAAACTGAAGAGTCTGTTTGTTTGTTTGAACGCGCTAATTTCAGGAACTGCTGGTTCAAATTGAAAAATTCTTTTTGTGTTGAATAGTCTATTTATTGAGGAAAGCTATAGGCTATCTTTTTTAAAATCAGATTTACCGAAATATTCGTAATTGCAAATTAAATCTGAATTAAATATTTAGTTTTATGAATTCCTAATATATGTCGGATTACGTTAACTCATCGAGAGGGCGCTGACCGATAGAGTCGATAGCTGCGAGGAACCTTGCCGCGCAGCTCAGACGCTACGCTATTGTGGGGATGTTGGTTTCGTTGTCTTCTTTCCTGATTTTTTTTTTCTTTTTGTGCATCAGTTACTGATTCTATATTTAATTGCTTTAATATAATTTTTGAATCCTCTGATCAAAAAATTTTACATTTCTTGAGAAATATTGATGCAGATCGGTTTGGCAACTGCTTAAAAAAAAAATTCTAGCCAAGTATAGGGGGGGGGGATACCACAATGGCTTGTGAAAATGGAAAACTGTTATTCATATGCTCTACTTACCATTTTTATAACTGAAATTAAATTGTTTTGAAACCTTTAAAGTAGTTTTTTATTTTATTTTTTTAGGTCACTACGTTTTAGCGCATGAATAAAAAAATATTCATTTATTTAAATAGTGTCAGAAAAACGGAGTTCGTACGGAAGAAATCAATGAGTAACAAGTGTTTAATTTTAGAATATAAAATGATTCAGCTTTTTCAGTTCTTTTCGGATTTTCACGCATGCATTTTTCCTTGCACGAAGAAGGCAAAGTAGTAATTTTCTCTCCGCACTTTCATCTCTTTGCCTTTTTTGCAATTTTATTCCAAGCGTTTCAATCCCCGTTCCCATTTCTATCCCTTGGTAAATTCCTGCGATTTCCATAAAACAGGAAATCCCTTTTATATTACTCAAATGAGAAAAATGTTTGAGCGGCTATTTTTCACTACTTGTTACTCAACAGCGAGCAATTAGCATTGCGAATAGCATAGGCAGCTAGCGAGGACGCAAGGAGGGCAACTGCCCCCTCACTTTCAAAACAGAAGGGGCTGTGGCCCTTTAATTTTCAGAGTTAAAAATTAATCATCAATTGAAAAATTAATTTTTACAAAAATAAAAACTAAAAATTCCAAATGAATGGACTTCTCTCACGTTATTTCATAAGAAAGGAACTTCGAATTGGCAGAGGAAAACTACAGTGGCGATCTGTCCCGATTTGAGGCCGTATTGCACAATTTCAGAGGTCATTTATTCAATATTGTTAAAATCCAATAAATAAATGTCCAATTACCTCCTCCTTCCCCTCACCCCCCGCACTTCTTTTGACCTCCATTTTTTTGGCTCACCAGCCACCTGCCACCTATGGTGAATAGTAGGAAGGTGTCAAGCACTAAAGTTGCCCGAGGTCTGCAGAACGCGGCCTCTGCAGTGCTGTCCTAATCTCCCCCATTTCAATGCGTAGAAGGTGGACACAGCAATTTGCTGCATGTGACGCGAAAGCCAGGGGCATTCTTTTCGTCAAAGTATCACGCGGGTCCTCCCCCTCTCCCCCAACCTTAGATCACTCTCAATGGTCTAAGCATTCAACCGGTCCTCCGGAATATCCTAGTTGTTGAGCTATTGTAAATGTCTCACTTCGTGGTCATCCTGTCGTTTCTTGAAATGAATGAATGACATGGAGGAACCTTAGGCCTTGTGGAGGAACAACGGAGCATACCGCCAATAAAGAAACGTAGAATGCGACTATCAGCGTGCATTCATGACTCCGAAATTTTTGGAAGAATAAATTACCTCCATCCTCTATATTTGGGTACCACTATACTTGGGTACACACCAGAGCCGAATTTAGCTCCACGCCGCTCCTAGACAGATCTGAAATCTGCCGTCCCCCTCAAAACAATAAAAGATGCAAAATTTACGTGATTAAAAAAAATGCAAAAAATAGTGTTCCCGAAATTTAAACTGTCAAGCTTATGAAGAAATGTATTTTATATTTAGGAGTGCTCCGATGGGAAGTTACAGTGACCTCTCAAAAAAATTCCTTATTTGGAAAACTTGGAAACGAAATTGCTACATTGAAATTCTTTTTCTTTTTAAAAATTTTTGAAATTGTTTTTAAATGATGCTTAATGTTTCTTCCGATCAGGTGTTATGAATGTATGATATTCGTGTATGCTCGTATTGGCAAATTGAGAATTGTTTTTATCGATGAATCAACGATGTAAATAATTTCCTCTGTGTTATTACACTGTAAAAAAATTCCGAAACGTTACTGGTTATTTCCGTGGAACGTTTCGTGATTTCAGAGGTTTTCACCTATTTCCCCCAAAAATCAAGTATCTTCGCAAAATAGTTTCCTGAATTCCTAAAAGATGCACGAATGCAGACCTTGCACTGGTGTGAAAAATATTTTCTGCTACCAGTTTAAATATTGACGGAGCGTGTTTATTAAGTGTATCGGCTTTAGATTGTTTATGGCCCGTCCGGATTGACTAAGCTTCCAATGGGAGCAAATAAGTCACTGGATAGCTACAGCTTTGCGAGGCAGGAATTGCAGGCAAGGAATATGCTTGGTTCTTGCTTGCAATTTTCGCGTGGCCGTGGTTGCTCTAATACTTCTGGAGCTTTCTTCGTAAATCAGGAAGGTTCTAATCAAACAAATTAAACCTATTTAATTTTTCTAGAAGGTCCACGACTGGCTTTAATAGGGGAGATTTCTTAATATTTCAGAAAGGTTACTGACTTTTATCAGAAAACGTTCCTGGTTTTTGTAAGATATGTTACTGACTGAAATTGGGCACATCAGCTGCCTATTATTTTCCAGGAACGTTTCTGAATCGTTTTTACAGTGTACGTTCACTCATTTTACGTTTCTTACCACTCCTAATTGCTCGATGGTAAACTTGTATGGTAAACACTTGTAAATTGTTAAATGAGTCATGTACAAATGAATGAAAGTAAACATTATTAAATTACTGGCAATATAGAAAATGAAAGAATGATTGTTGTTCACTTCAAGAGTAATAATTAAAAAAAAAGTGGTTAAAGAAAAAGTTGCCGCCCCTGAAAATTTTGCCGCCCTAGGCAGCTGCCTACACTGCCTATTGGGAAATTGTGCCTTGGTACACATGGCAATCCCTTCAGAAAAATTATTTGGAGGCTATTGAAACAGTTAGACGTTTTCCAAACCCTTTTCCCCACGGGAGTATGGCATGGGATTCTCAAAACTGGAATGGAAGAAAGGGGAGGCCCTTGGACCAGACAGCGATCTAGTTCAGATCAATGCCTATAGGACATCCTTGACGGTGTCTTTTATAACTTTTCTCTTCAACTGTATACAAGTGTCAGCGTACATTTTCATTGCTCAAAGATCCAAGAATTGCTTCCTGTTGATTTCTTTATGCTGAAACAGCAGAAGTTTCAAAAAATCCCGATGAGGTTTATCCCGATACTTAAATTTCCTTTGTCCTCTAATCGAAAAATCGCCGTAAAGGAGAAAATAATCATCCGTTTATTTTCATTTTTTTAGACACTAAAATATTCCCCATCCCCAGTGGCAGAGCCAGAAACAAATTATGGTCGTAAATTATTGCTTTTTCTTAATCATTCATTTCTAATGCGCATTCAATATGTGTAATCAAAATTTTTCCATGACTTACAACCCAACCTAAGTGTGAATCAACGCGCCCGCGATTGGAATAAAACTTCACATATTGAGAGAACACTTAAAAAGATTGAACCTATGTTTTTTTATATATGTATATATATTTTTTTTTTTTCATCGGCAACAGGCACCTTTAAAGGGGTGAAATTTACCCCTAAACATTGGATAATAAGGAATTATAAGGGTACAATGTGGTCTTATACTTTAAACTACTGGCACCCACACGGCTTTGCCCGTAGTAGAAAATTAAAAGGTCTTTTGATTCGCCTGTATATTTACAAATAATGTATGATGAAGTTCTCGCCAATTGGCTTGCCCATGTTACGGTTCCACGTTATGATAACTTAGTAATTTACTCGTCCATCTTACGATAATTTTGCTTGGGAAATTGTTCTTAAAATAGGAACAGAAAAAGAACAAAATCGAATTTTCGAAAAATCGCTTCGAGGTGCACACCTCCATACTACAAACTAATTTTGTGCCAAATTTCATGAAAACCGGCTGAACGGTCTAGGCACTATGCGCGTCACAGAGATCCTGACAACCTGACAGAGAGACATTCAGCTTTATTATTAGCAAAGATAAAGATTTCAATAACAAAAATTCAGATAATGATTGGCAATCTAAAAAAAAACTAAACAAACTTAAGTTGATCAGGTTTTTTTTGTGAATATACTATGAATATGGGTAAACCATCCCTCACCAATCCCTCCAAAATCACCTTTTTGGTCTCACCCTTTCCGATTTTAATAAAATTTGACATGAAGGACACATATGAGAAGGTACGTAATCTCGTCAATTTTTAGATTTCTATTTTGAAAATTGTCCGAAAGAAAGTCGGTAAAAAATACTGCAAAGGTTAAAAAAAAAAGAATCTTTCTATTGATATATTCTTATAACATGACCTCCTTATGATAGATTTAAGTTTTAGGGTCATTCACCATGACGGGGTAATGTTGCGAAGGATGGTTTTGTTTTACTCTTAGAAACATCGTGAAACGCGTCAACTTTCACTAAAGTTGTTTCGTTTTTTCAGATTGTCAATCATTGTTTGAATTTTTGTAATTAAAATTTAAAACGAAGTAATATATTGTACCTTTGTCGAGGAGAAAGTGGGAAACTTGCAGTTCAAGGTCAAGGTCCCAGTATCCTTTCGACTTGAATCGTAAATAAAATGTGTCGGCATTATGAAGAGGCAACAAGAGGCAGTGGCACGGGTTTGGGGATAAAAATCTCCTCCAGAGACCTTGTTTTTTACATTATTGCTGATCCTAGTACCATAGCTTGTATACATGAAAGAACTTTTCAAACTCCCCTCACAAGGTATATTCAGGCTGCGCTAATGTGGGAAAGTAATTTTATTTCTAAATTTTGAGCAAATTTTGAAGGTTTTTTTTTTTTTTTTTTTTTTACGTGTAACCATAATATTCTTTTTGACCAAATTGAGTAAAGATAAATAATTTAAACAAAACTCGAAAACCATCAATTAATTACTTTAAGTGAATGTATTATAGCGAGTAGCTTCAGTCATTTCTTTTTAAAAACTAAATAGATATTGAATGCACTCATTTGCATTGATCAGTAAGCTTTGACCTCTAAAGTACCACTTTCAATGCGGTGATGGTCCCTGAGTCGTTTATCGCTAATACCTTTTGTATTTCGCGTCGGAATGTGATGAAATTTCGTACCCTAGCTGCTTTAAGTCTCAGGAACTCATTTCTGTAGTAAGAACTAGAGGTTCCTATTTGAAAATTTCGAGTTTATGTTCTATTTACTTTGTATATGGTCCCTTATAAAAAAATTAGTTTATGTAATTTCTAACACAATTTTAATCTATATCAAATGACGCCTTTTTTTTTTCCTAGCAACAGTCGAATAATTTAGTCTTTCTTTTTTAGCCTACTTTCCCAGTAAAAGTCAGAGAAAGAAGAAAAAAGCATGAAAGAAGGCTTAATGCATCTTAAAAATATCGCGAAAAACGAAAAAAAAAGTCAAAAATAAATAAAATAATTAAATAAATATCGAAAATTTAAAAATTGGAAAGTAGGGTATTGAGATGGGGAAAAATGTCTGTCGGTCTGTCTGTCTGTCTGTCCCCCCCCCCTAATAACTTTTGAATGAATAGTCTGATTCGAACAAACTTTTTTTTGTTCGAAAGATCTCGGCGAGGACACCTCATTCCCATATTTCACTTTTTGATTTGAACTATTTTTTGTTCAATTTTGAACAGTTCAAAAAAAACTTAACATTAGCGCCTACGGGGAAATTCAAGGCAATTCCGAACTGTGAGGCGAATTTGCTTCAAACAAACTTTGTAGGAAAAAACTTTTGATGAAACAACTTGTATATAAAATATCTTTTTGATTTGAACAATTTTCCGTTCAATTTTGAACAGTTCAAATCCCTTAACATTAGCGCCTACGTGGAAACTGAAAGTCAATGTAGATTCTGTACTTGAAGGCGGATTTACTTCAAACAAATTTTGTTGGAAATAGCTCTTGACGCCAAACTCCAGACTCCGATTCCAAGAATTTAGGAGCACCTGACTCCGAATCCGACTCCTGTGCCCGATAATTAATCGAACTCCGACTCCCCGACTTCGACTCTGACTTCTTAGCTTTAGTAAAAATTTATACACAGAGGACAGATGACTGACTCCGATTCTTGGATATTCGACTGCGACTCCTTTATCCCAAAATGAGATTGACTCCGACTCCGACTCCGCAGCTATGGTTTTAACTGTGAAATAATTATTGTTGATATGACTTGTTTTTATTTTCACGCTAAAATTTTAATTTAGGCATTCAGTTTTCGGCGAATAAACTCGAAGTCATTCATGTTTCTGATATGCGCAGACGATTTTTTTTTCTTTTTTTGACAATGAAAATTATTTCTTTAAGTTGACATTTTATTGTTTTTATTTATTTTGGTAGTTGCATTAATTCATTTAAAAAATTATTTTTGGCAACAAGGGAAAAAAACGATTTTTTTATATGATGTAATTATTTTAATAAACTTATTAATTTTAATTATAATTTTTTCGTTTTAAAAACTGTTAAAGATTTTTTTTAATGGAAAAAAGTGTATAAGCTGCTTTGTTTAAAAGGTTCTGCTACTTTTTTTTTTTTTTTAAAGATGAGTGAGGAATATTTTATTCCTAGAAATCAGCTAAAAATATTTTAAAAAATATTTTTGAAACAATTTGCGATTTTAGCTATTTTGAGAAAATTGATCAGGTACTAGAAAGTAGTATGGGTATATGGGAAAGTAGGCTCGTTTAGTTCTAGACAGAACTTCTTGTTTTCTCTTATGACTGTACCAGCTGAGGTGCTGGTCACAAATTACTCAAACGTCTAAGAACTGGAAAGTAATTTTCAATTGCTTCCTAAGTATAGCAAGTTATTTTGCTAAGTTCTATTTCGTCTGTCGTCCCTTTAATACTGTTTTTTTTTTCTTCCTTTTTTTTGTGGGAGAAAATGAATGTGTTGAAGTTCAGGGAGGGGTTTTAACCCCAAAACCCCTCCCGTGGATGCATCGCTGGTATGCCTTGCCTAGGGGCGTGCACAGGAGGGGGAGGGGGAGAGGGGATACCTGTTGGCAAAGATACCTGTTGACCCAGACTCGTGCTTGAAGGGGGGCTAAGATTTTTAAAATAAGAGGTGAAATATATGTAGGGACGTAAGGGCAAACAATATGGAGGGGGCCCGTAAAAGTCATTTGCGACGGGCCCAAAAATTTATGTGCACATTCCTGGTCTTATCACATTTTTACTGGTCATCTTCAAATTTTTAACATTGGCAGTTAGATTTCTTTACTTCTTCCCGCCTCAAATGAAAAAAATATACTTCTAGTCTGACGCTTAAGTAACAGTCATCATTGAAATTTGCGTTGTACTATAATTGGTGAGCTAGATATACTAGGAACATATGAGGCAGTGAGAAGCAAAGGGATGCCAGTGGCAAAATTAAAAATTTGGAGATTACCAGTACAAATGGTAGGTGAACCTCTCCTCTGTCTTGGGACAAGAGATTGTACTAATAGCCCTGGTAGGTGCTGCTGTATAGCATGATTTGGAAAAAAAATTCATTGAAAGCCTACCTAGGATCTGATCTTTAAACGCGTTTTACTCGAAACTTAAAACAGTCCACTTGCACCCCTTTGCTTCTCACTGCCTCATATGTAGACTTCTGATATGGAGCAGGATATGACGTGCACACTGCACATAGAAGAGATGGTGCATTGTACTAGCGGGGTTCTCAAAAGAAGTTAGAGACATTTTTTGATGTGATTCTCAATAACTACACATACACGGACACAAAAAACGAGAAAAAGTGACTGAAAGAAAAGAGCATTTATTTAGGACAATACAATCAGGATTGTATTCATGTCTTTCACAAAAGTTATAACATACAAGTAAAACGCGCAAACAAATTTACAAACAACTAAAAAATCCCAATCCAACCTCGGTTCCCAACGTTTAAAAGGCAATTACCCATAAAGAGTGTAATTAGCATTTACCCTCAAAAAAACGTGTATTCTAAAAATAAATTAACTATAGCCATTTTTTTCTTTAAATTACGAAAATAAATAATAATTTTAATGCTAATTTCAATTATTCAGAAAAAGAAAACACTTGTTTCTTAGCAAATTGTCAAATGATAAATCAATGAGACGCACTGGATACAGTAATATTTTTTAGTTGATAAAAATTTATTTAATAGTTGTTCTTTCGGCCAGTGTACATCATAAGTATGGTTCCAAATTTATTCTCTACTTTTATCAATCATAAATGATTATCGATAAAATAGATATGATCTTTATAAATTTTATAATTTTGTTCTGAGACCCAACAATGACCCATTCCTCGTACTTATATTACCCCTGGGAAAATCCCACTTTACCCCTTTGGGGGTAGTTACCCCCAAATTGGGAGCTTCTAAACTAAAACATACAGTATAAATAAACATCAAAAAGACAAGGTAATGCATTTAAACGACAAAAAATGTTCCCTCAAACCCAACGTAATATTTCATATTTTATTAAAATTGCCCATACATTAAAAGCATATATCGTATTTTAGACAGGGGAGCCCACCCTCCTTAAGAGCAAGAGCACTAACCCCCTAAATATCGCAAAGACCCCCCAAAAGCAAGTGTCTCCCCTAAAAATGTCAGTGGCGCAGTCTGCGCCTTGAGCCCCCCCCCCATGTGGGCACCCCTGTTTTATAGATACATACGAGGCATAATGTACAAACTTATGGAATAAGTGAGTGGCAAACAAAAAGATGAAAGTAGACTGTAAAAGTCTTGTCCCATTTGTATTGTTTATGTCCAATATTTTAATATTGGCACTTACATCTCTTTGCTATATAGTATTATTAGTACTATGTTAATACGTTGTATTGGTGCGATAGAAATGATAGGAACATGGACTTCTTTGGAGCAGGATATACCGTGCACTTACAAGAGACGGTAGATTGTACTAGCAGTCTTCTCAAAAGATGTCCTGAGAATTTTTTCAATGTGATTCTCAATAGCTACATACACACACGCACACACACAATAGTGAGTAAAAGTAAGGTCCGTTTAATTAGGACGAGCAATCCGGATTGGGTACATATCGTTTACTGTTATAACATGCGAGTAAAACAGACAAATAAATATACGAACAAGTAAAACATACAGTAAATAAACATCATGAAGCAATTACATTTCGTTTTATAGAAAATAAGACAATGTCATTGAATTAACTAAGGTAAGTTGAGGTAAGTGTGTACCCGAATTTTCTAAAATTACAGTTCTAAGGATGGTGCTCAGTTGAAAAATCTTGAACAAGAACCAAGTTTTTAAGTTTCATTTTCAGGTCCTTTATTACGGTTTTTAAGCTTATTCAATAAGTCAATAAACTTTAAGTAATATTTTATGATCTGTTTTATGGCACTTCTTCGCAGGGTCGCATTTCCCCCACTTGTCGGGTAAATGCGAGCCTTGGCCATTTTCGTCCGGCATTTATATTTACACTGGATTGGGCACAAGCGTGACACTTTGTTAATGATCTTCAAATTATATTTGACCAATAGGACATAATTTTCGTTACTAATTATGATCTTACGTTAATTTTAACGAGAAAAACAAAGGAGATGAACTAAAACGCTATTGTAAGGAGCTTTTTACTTAAAAAAATAAATTAATGATAATTAGATGAAAAAAATGAAAAATCATGAAACAATTCATTAACATTTTCGAATGTAAATTTAAAAAAAAAATCTGTTTTTTTTTCTTCGGCCCAGAGATAGCTGTGAGAGAATTTGAACTCAAACATTTTAGTCAAATTTTCTCATTTTTTATATGAATTATTATGTCTTTTTTCTTTTTATGATATGTGAATAAAACTAGCACCAGAAACGTTACATCCAATATTTCAAATATTTTAGATCGAGATCTCTATTACACATTGCCTTGATCTCTGTTCTACATTTATGTTTTGCATATATTACAGAAGCTAAAAATGTAACTCCCCTTTTTGATTTTGTGAATATTTAATTTCTTCATCTTCTCTGATGTTTTCAGCCAACAAAATTTGATTTTTGAGAGGTCTCACTCATTTTTGTTGCATTAGCATCCCATTCATCTAACTCTCTGTGTTCTTTGTACCAAATGAAGAATCACAGTACCAGGCAATGAAATTGCAGATCAGTTAGCAAAAGATACTAGAAATGTAAACAATGTCGAATACCATTTAGGCACCAGATATAAAACATCAATGAGGATTGATTAATCACCAAAACCATACCTAGATTGAGAATAGGTCTTTTTAGAGATATGAAAACTAATAGCGAGGGTAAAAGATCTTATCAAAAGTGTATATAACTCTCCAGATACAGAGTTAACTCCAGCTCACATACAGGGTGTCCAGCAAAGGACTCCCTGGTTTCAAAATTAAATATCTCAAAAACTATGGGCGATATTGAATTACAGAAACGGTATGATTATTGTGAAATCCATAAAAATCACATACAGGAACTTGGAAATTAGTTTAAAAAATAGCCAACAGGTGGCGCTGCACGCTATAGTAGAAGTCTCTATAAATAGTGCTGCGAAGGGGTTGGAAGATAATTCCTCCCCTCATACCATCAATGATCTGTTCCATTAATGTCCCTATACCCTCACATCCGGCAAAAGAGTTCCCGCTCTCCACCGAAGAAAAATCATGATCCGTATCCGTATGGAAGATAATTTCTAGCGTATAAGCATTTCTCAGAGGCAGAACTACTGCTGAAACAACTCCCCTTATATATAGGAGCCTTAGCTTCTGGAACCTTCAGGGAAGACGTAAGTAAGTTTTAAGTAATGGTTTGATCTTTTCCCAATTCACCAAGAAAGCTACAAAAGCATTATTGCAACCAGGGCCACCGCTAGCATAGAATTGCAAGTAAGTACCAAGCATCTCCCTTACCTGCAACTCTTGCAAAGCTGCTAAATCCAGAAACAAATTCGCTCTCATTGGAAACTTATAACCCCTTGAAAAGGACAGGCCAAATTATCCGACATTATGGTTCCAAGGCAGCTTTGGATCCAACCTTGTTTCTAGTATTTTTCAATATGTTATTATATTCGCTGGTTGCTTTGTTGTAAAACAAGTTATAAAAAGTTGAGTAAAATGTCACTTAAGGTAAATTTAAAAAGGAAACTTCGTTCACAAATTCAAGAAAAACTCGATAAATGTCAACTGTAATGATTTGTTTTAATTAAATCTCCTTCATTTACAGAACAAAATAATCAAACATCAATCAGGCAACACATCTGAAGCGTGGGCACCAGTTTTCTGTAACAAGGCTTTTATACAAATATTAATTATGTCTCCTGACAGCTCTGAAACCAAAATGCCGGAAGAGTCAGCTCTTACTTATATAGTGGCCTTACTCAAGCTGAAGCCGGTACACTTAATAAATATGCTTAGGTAATCTTTAAACTCTAACTTTAGGTAGCTAAAAATATTTTTCACAACAGTTAGAAATCTGTGCAACTAGTAGTAATTCAGGAAACCTTTTGACAAAGATATTTCATTTTCTCAGGAAATTGGTGAAAACATGTGTAATCTCGAAACGTTCCACAGAAATAATCACGGACGTTTTGGATTCTTTTTAGTGCGGTTTGCACTTGTACCATCCTTTATTACTTTCAAGAAGGGGAAAGTGCAACCCTTCGTATAAACAAATTTTCATTACAGTACAGCATTTAACCAAAATACACCATGTATGTTACTTGTAACTCTTAAAAATTAACTTACATTTGCTGACTTCAGTTGCTTGTTATGACAACAGAAGAAGCGAAACTGACTTTCTCTTTTTATTCGCACACTAAAAAAAATCCGAAACGTTACTGAGTATTTCCGTGTTACGTTTCGGGATTTCTATGGTTTTTATCCACTTCCTGGATAAAAACCATTAAATCGACAAGTATCATTGTCAAAAAGTTTCCTGAATTGCTACAAGTTGCACGAATGCACACTTTTTATTGTTGTGATTTTTTTTTTAGCTCCCAGTTTAGTAATTAACTAAGCGTATTTATAAAGTGTATCCGTTTCAGTTCAATTACGGCCCGTCTAGTCTGATAGAGCTTCCATAGGTAGCGAATACGTCAATGGACTACGTAGCTTTGCGAGAATTGCAGGCGAGTAAAATTCTTGCTGTTATACTTGCTATTCTGTCATAGCTTTGGCCATGTTTTAAATACTGCTTTTGGAACTTGATAAATCAGGAAGGAGCCAAGCAATTATATTATACCTTCTTAAGTTTATTCTAATATTCCAGAGACACGACTGGCTTTAAGCTGGAAGATTTCTGAATGTTTCAGGAGGCTTCCAGAATAATTTTACGAGGCTTACTGAATTTTAGCGGAAAACGTTCCTGGTTTTTGCAAGATATGTTACTGGTAGAAATTGGGCACATCAGCTGCCCATTATTTTCCAGGAACGTTCTTGAACTCTTTTTACAGTGCAGCAGAGCTCAAGACCTTGCGTTTTATCGATGAAACCCAGTGTTAATCTATACGTTCAAGAATTATCACTAGAAATTTACCTAACATATTCGGTGTGTAGAAGTCTTTTCACACAAGCATTAACATATTCTCAGGGGGCTCTCTTACCCGAGCTCACCATGCAAAAAATCAGGGTTGTGTTCACATCGTTCACTAAAGTAACAACATGCAACTAAAACATAGAAATACAAAGTATAACATACAGTAAAGCAACATTATGAAGTGATCATAATTCGTGTCATAGAAAATAATACAATGTAATGTAATCTAACTACAAATAATGTTCCCCCAAATCCAGCATCATTTTCCACTTCTTTTAATATCATTAAAATTGTCATATATTAAAAGCATATAATATATTTTAAAGACAAATTCAAAGTATAGGGATGCGCCGATAAGCAAATTCGAAGATTACCGATTGATGAGATATTGATAATCGGCCGATTAATGATCCTGATTTTTATTTTTAACGCCATTGATTTCTTCATCCTGTTTTTTTTTTATTATTATTTTTTTATAATTTCGACTTTAGAAATAGCTGGTAAGTTAATAGTTTTTTTCTGAGAAACTATTTATTTTTCTCCATTTTCCTAATTTTCCTAAAATAATTTCAAAATTTCATCCAATTTCTTTGAGACAATTTTCATATTATCGTGAAAAAATTACATTATGATTACTAGACATGAAAAGTATTAGAGGCAGCCTGTTGTCAGCAGGCTAATTTAGGGCCTCTTTTAATTTAAATTTATTTTTAATTATTAGTATGTGATTTAATCCAAGATTTCTATTATTTGTAAAAATATTTATAAGGTTATCTAAAAACACTATGCTAAAGGAAAAAAGGATGGACCCATGAAAAATTTTGCAGCATCGTATGCAAGTGGATATTTATTCAAAAAAATAAATGAATAAAAGAAAAAAAAATTAAAAGGGGGAAAAATAAGAATCGATTTCAAAAATGCTTTAAAATGTGAAAAATAATTTTATTTCTTGAACAGCACCGATAGTACTTTCAAACATAATTTTTGAAGTTGTAGGAAAAACAAAAAATCCTTCGTAGCTATGATTCAACTACAACTATATATTTGAACAGGTTCAGTTGCTTCAATACTAGTCGCATACATTATACATCAATGAGTGTATTTGAGCAACGGAATAAATGTTTCGTTCCTAACTTTTAATGATTTTTTTGAAAAAGTATGAAAGAAGTATGGTTACACATGATTTTCCTTTAGGTTTTGCGTCACCTTCAAAAAATATGTTTAAAAGTATTATCGATGGTGTTCAAGGAATAAAATTATTTTTCATTCTTTAGAGCAATTTTGAAGTCGTTTTTTCCCCAAAAGTTTTTTACAATTTTATTGCTGAAGGTCTACTGCAAAAGCACTTACTTTCACGAGGCTTTATTTTCGTGATTTTTCTTAAAATTTAAACCTAGCGATTTTTTTTTTTTTTTTTTG
Organism: Uloborus diversus; assembly: GCF_026930045.1. NCBI lineage: Eukaryota > Metazoa > Arthropoda > Arachnida > Araneae > Uloboridae > Uloborus > Uloborus diversus. The sequence goes on from NC_072738.1 coordinate 38,143,055, forward strand.
TGCGGTAGATTTCCCACTTTTTGGTTCTGTTCATGTAAAATCGCAAAATCATCGATACCTACATTTTCGTGCAATTTACGGATCACGAAAGTGCTTTTGCAGAACTTAAAAATAAAAATATATTTTTCCCGCCAATTAATCAACAAAATTTGGCCAATGATGTCCAATTAACTGATACTGCCGAGCAATCGGCGCATCCCTAATTCAAAGCGTTAAAAAAGACCACAAACCGGAAAAAAAGAACATTAAAAAAGCATTAAAAGAAACAGTCCCAGAACAAAAAAGAAAATGTTACATATAAATAGGATAAAAGTCTTCTATTTCTAAAGCTGTGCAACAAATAGGACACTTTTGGTAGAATTCAATGGCTTGCATTATGCAAACCATACAGAAGAGGTGACCACAGGGCGTAGAAACTGGACGTTTGTTATCGTCATTTTCAGCCTGAAGAAAATTTCGAAAATTAATGGACAGAAATTACATTCAAAACAAAAGCTACTTACTTCTACCAATCTAAAAAGAGAGAGAATAAAAATAAAATCTTTAAAATGTTTCTGGCACATTCAACTTTTATAATCAAGGACTGCAGTCAAGTTGATTTTTTTTAAACGTTTTTTTCTTTTTTTTTTCTTTTCGAATTTCTATGTCTTGTATTTGATTACTGTGTGTTTTTCAAAGTCATAATTTTGCATGAGTTTCGGTCTATCTTTAAAGAGTTTTTATTGAAACTATCGTACAAATCTTACTACTATTATATACTAGAACGTCGCCTGTCAAGGTATGACAGGTGAAAATTGCTTCTACTCTTCTGCATTTGAACGAAGCCATTGCCTGTTTGACAATATTTTCATAGTTGAAATTGTAATCTAAGACCAGTGGATGAACCCTAAACTCCAGTAGGTAGCGTTCATTGTTTTCGTTTCTTCATTCCCCTGAAATGACAGTCTTAGCAGTAAAACTGTTAAGTGACCGGATCGAGTTCAGCCTTGTCACAATAAGGCTTTTCCCTGCATGTTAAACATTGACAGAACGTATTATCAAATTACCATGATGTGGCACGAGTTTCATTGTTGAAACACGCGGGTTACAATAATATAGCTTACACATCAGAATAACACATAGGGTAGTTTTAATCCCGTTATGGGAGGGGGGGGGGGGCGATAAAACAAAAATTTCACATAAATTCTCTAATATGAGGGTAAAAAAATACTTGCACATATTGACATTATATGCACGTCGAAAGCTCTGATTTTTCTGATGAAGATGACATCAGTTCGAAAGTTCTAAGTACAATAAAAAACGAGTTTTAAGCTTTTTAGTTCCATGTTCGAGGTTTTCATCAATCTAATTCAGTTTTTATTGTATCATCTCAACTCCCTGTAGATTGCTAGAATTGTTGTAATCTTTACTAATAATTAAGCTGAAAGTCTCTTTGTCTGGATCTCTCTCTATCTGGATGTCTGGATCTCTCTCTGTCAGAATGTCTGGATCTCTCCGTCATGATGTCAGGATCTATGTGATGTGCATAGCGCCTAGACCATTCGGCCGATTTTCATGAAATTTGGCACAAAATTAGTTTGTAGCATGCGGGTGTGCACCTCGAAGCGATTTTTTGAAAATTCGATTTGGTTCTTTTTTTATTCCAATTTTAAAAACATTTTCCCGAACAAAATTATCATAAGATGGACGAGTAAATTACCAAGTTATCATAACGTGAAACCGTAACATGGGCAAGCCAATTGGCGAGAAATTCACCATACATTATTTGTAAATATACAGACGAACCAAAAGTACTTTTAATTTTCTACTACGGGCAAAGCCGTGCGGGTACCACTAGTATTGAATTTCTTTGCTTTTCGCTTGACTCTTCAAGGCGTACGTTTGGTACAAGAATTTATGCTGATTGGACACTTACTCATTATCCAATCGACCAGCAGGAATTTCGCCAAACTTTTTCGGCGGAAGATTTCAAAAGCTGTGTGTGTGGCATTTCTCATTTTTTTCAACTCTCGTTGGGTTTGAAGCTGAAGACTATGTAATACTGTTTCTCAATTTTCACCATGTAACCTAAATGTCACCATTAAAAGAATCTTTAAAATTTTTGTTAACATGTAAAATAATCCGCCAATTAAATTAGGCAAATATTTGCCTAGGCATTATTCCAGTGGCGTACCTAGCATGGGTGATACCCGGGGCTGTAATTTATGGTGTCAACTCCCCCCCCCCCACCTTTACAAACGCAAAAAAAAAAAAAAAAAAAAAGGTTTTAAGGCTCTATGTAGACATGAAAACATAGAATTCATATAATTTTCAGAATCATTTACACATTTTTGAAAACGAAATTTTGAGTGGACTTAGGTTCAAAATGCAAATAAAAACTATGAACGCTTTTTATAGAACTTGAAAGGCGCAAAAGTGCAGATAGTCTAGAGGTCAAAACACAGTAAGGCCATCGAGATATAAAAAGTACAGTAAAAATTGGGGTCGGACCCAAACATCCAAAAAAAAAAAAAAAAGGCTAAACCTGGTGCAAATTGTTTATTATCCTCCCAAAAGTCCCAGCCCATTGTGCGTCAGGTTTTGAAATGGGAGGCATCTAAAAATTGCTGTTTTTGGGTATTTTTCCAGAATTTTTAGAGTATAATTTAAAGTGAGAATATTATGTCATACTAAATTTAAAAGCTTGAAATTAAAGGTGTTTGACCCCCAAGAGGGATGACATAACCCACCAATGATTCAGAGCCCCCCTATCCCCGTAAAACGAAGCAGTACCCCCGAACCCCCTCCATACATTTCATATGGAAACATTTTATGCTAAGTTAAAGTTAGAAATCAAGTGTGTCCATCTTCCAAGAGTGATGGTGCACCTCCTCTCAAACTTACAGCATTCCCCACTCCGCCAAATAAAATAAATCCTCGCCCCCCCCCCCTTTTATTTCAAGTAGAAGAAGCAATATTTCATGCAAATCTAAAATGCATTAAATCAGGACTGTCCACCCCATAAGAACAGTAGCTCACGTCCCAAAACGAAATTATGTACACTAAAATATTATCCTCCCACCCCCCACCCCCTCTGATGGTGCACATTTGATTAAATGGCCAGAAAAATTACGCTGAACTGTTTTTTGCTTTTAAATGATTTCTCCTAAGCTTGTAACGAAAAGTCTTCGTTATCAAGATGTTTTTCGGAATCTAGATTCTCAGCAAAATCGTTATTGTTGCAGCTATGTCTAACACAGTTTGTGCACATAATTGAGCACTTCAGTCTAATTTCAGACTTTTCAAGTATTCACTGTATCCAATGAACCCCTGAGAGAAAGCACAAGATTTGAGACGCAGAAAGTCTTCTAGCAGAAGGCTTGGCTGTTGTAATAGGACGCAGATTATATTTCTGTGGTGCTTTCTTTACACCCATCAAAAATGACACTAGCTTTCCCATACTTACAAGTGACATATACACTGCATTGCTGGCATTTTTCCTTGAAGCTTACAGATCATTACCAAATAATATGATCAAGCAGGTATATCTTCCATCTTTTACATATGAGGCAGTTAGAAGCAAAGGGATGTAATTGGCAAAATTAAGAATTTGAAAATAACCAGTACAAATAGTTGGTGAACCTCTTCTCTATCTTGGGGCAAGAGATGGTACTAGTAGACCTGGTAGTTGCTTCTATACAGCATGATTTAGAAAAGAAAATCAATGAAAGTCTACCTATGATCTTATCTTTAAACGCGTTTTACTCAAAACTTGAAAATGTCCGCTTACATCCCTTTGCTTCTCACTGCCTCAAATATGACACCAGCTGTTCGTTCTGTGATGGTTGATGAACCTTTTGCTTCAGATAATAGCACTTTAACGATACAGGATTTCTTTCCTTCTGAAACCAGATTCATCGAATACTGATGGAGGATCAGCGCATAACTCGTACCAAAAGTTTTTAGCAATTTGGTATTCCATCTTTACTGTTCAAACCATTCGGTGTAAAAGTTGATTTGGGCTTTCTTTACAGATAGTAACTACTCTCGTAACAGAAGCTAAAGACATAACTGCTTACCTTTATGCACTCTTTGTAAAGGAGGTCCTTTACAAAGAAATGCCACAAAATTGTTTGCCTTCAATATCCTTTGATGTTACTACCCGAACGTTAATAAAGGTCTCTTCGCAACTCACCTTATCATCAGCGAGCAATACCACTACCAACTTGAGAGGGAAGAAACTTCAAGGGGCTTTAGAAACGGATTGTGATTTCCAAATTGGGAGACAAAAAGATGTAAATATTTAGCATTCTATTGTTGTATTGCTCATTGCTCTCATCAAGACTTGTTCTATCGTTGAATCACTACAGGTTCTAGATCACGTGAATTTGTCACTGCGTTAGATCGTTGGATAGCTGATGCTTTAGCTGATGTTTTTATGTGATCAAATTTTTTTTTTATCGCATAATGTACTCAAAAGTTTCAGATAGTGTTGCAAGTATATGTTCGCATATTTAGCATAATTCACGTAACCAGCTGCGTAAAAGAGAGGTAGCTTGGTGTTTGCAAATGAGAACCCCCACCGACTTAGAGGGTGCAGATTTGCAGCACTACCCGTCTCAATATTGGCAATTCCGGTTTGTTCCCCCTTACGGTGATGGCAAGATTGTAGAAAAGGTGAAGTAAGTTAATGAAGAAGTAGGGAAACTTTGGTCAATTTGGACTTTTTTTATGCTGCACAGGAATTTTGTTTTCCAGCGCTCTAAACAGTTTAATAACTCCAGTCACAAATTATTTGGTTACTGAGCTCGCTTAGATCTTTTAGAATTATCATTCTGACATTACCATATCATTGTGTGGCATTTTGTACTTCGGAAAAGTTTAAATCAGGGGAAATTTTTTGTGAACTTCACTGCAATAGTTGATTTTAGAATGTAAATTCAGGGTCTCCCCCCAAAACAAAGCGATGGGGCATCCCTTAAGTGTGACGGAGTACCCATCCAGAATAAAAGTCCCCAAAAAAGAAAGAAATACCCCTTGAAAAAACTGCCTTAAAAATTCCAATGACGCAAAGCTGCTCCATGGACCCTCCCCATTCCCCCCCCCCCCCGCCTGCGCACCCCTGTTCATTAGAATTTTTTTCTGTGAGAGTTTATTATTTTACTATTATAGAGTGGTTTCTACGAGGTTTGAGAATTTTTTTTTAAGTGCTAGAAATTATTTTTTTTAAATAAAGGATTATTTCGTCCCCCCTTCCCCCCAAAACCCGACGCGCAAAGTGCAGGGACTTTTTACCCCTTCTTGCTAGAAGGGTAAGAAGTAATTTGCAACAGGTTTCACCTTTTTTTTTTGGATGTTTGGGTTTGGCAATTTTTTGGCCTAATTTTACTGTACTAAAAAGGGAATGGATGACATTGACGATCCCTTACTTATTTCAAACGTATCTCAAACACAGGGAAAGATAATGGGGTTCAGTTTTTTGGTATAAGAGGAATTCACTACTAGGTCTAAGTATTGAAATTATGAACCTAATCCTGAGTATGGTACACCCAAACCTATTTATATGCAGTCTTTATTTATGCTTTTTTTTTTTTTTTTTTTTTGCGATTTATTTTGTTGGGTGCGTGTGGTTTTTTTTTTTTTTTTTTTTTCTTTTTTTTGGTGCGGTATATTCAAAATTCAATCAGATGGGGAATTAATTGACGAAATTATTTTTAAAACGAGCGCGAGGTAGCATATTCAACTGATGACATATGCATCACGATGGGTTGTCACTGTGACCTCCGAAAATTTTCCTTATTTGCGGAATTTTGTCCGAGTACTCGGCAAAAATTATCCACTTGGTTTATTTTGATTTCGTTCAAATATTACAATTTTGAAAGTTTTCGGGTTATTTTCTATGTGAGACTTTTTGTATGCGGTCCTGAACCCCTATCCACCGCATAAATAAATAAAAAAAAAAAGCCTTTTTTAAGTGTGTTGCGAAAACAACTTTTCAAAGCTACTCGTGAAGTTTCGAACAATTTTTTTTATGCGGTCCCTGGTCCCTATCCACCGCATAAAAACAGGTTTGGGAGTACTCACTCCGTGATGTGGGGTGGGAAAGAGGGAGCCCGATGGGTTGTTTCCATGGAAAATTTCAAATTTGTAGTCTTAAAAATGCATTTTTTAGCTTCATATCTTTTAAAACACCCCCTAGACGGGTTGTGTGCATTCGCATTTAAAAGATAAATAGTTATGAAAAAACTCTGATAATATATATGGGCATAATGGGGTTTTTTCCTTCAATCACAAGTACTACTTTTAATCAGTGAAATTGATAGAATAAGCAAAAAAAAAAAAAAAAAAGATTACATGGAGCCAGAAAAAAACTTTTATTTTCAAAAGTTATTTTTTATTTAATTTTTGTAAATGTCCGCTTTTGGAAATAAGGCGTGGTCTTTCTGACGTCACAAGCGATGTACTTTGGCGAGCTAAATATTTATGCTTGCTGTTAACCGTGTTTCCAGGACATGATAGTTTGCGCTCTGCTGAAATGGCATTTCATCACCTGTAATGTCATGCGCAGAAGCACAAAAAATGAATTTCAATCTACGCACCATTAAAATAGAAATAGTCGTTAAAAAATATTAAACTTTGTCAAATAACATTGAAAATGGCTAAATCCTATATGTCTTTAAGCATGCTCTTTCAGAAAAAAGTACTTTTAAAATTTCGGAAACAACCCAATTATGAACAAAAAGTTTAATAATTACCTCAAGTAAGTCATCAAAACAAATTCTGCAGATTAGGGCATGTTGGGATCGGTTGCTGAAAACAAACAGATGTTTTAAATATAAAATGTATTTATACATTAGTTAATTAAAAAAGTTCACAAATAAATAACTGAAAGCATCAAACGCTAACACAAATGCATATTCACATAATAATTGTGAAATCCAAAGACAGCAATTAAGAGTCCCCTCCTCCCTCGCCTGCTTCTAACTGTAAAACCAATTCAGAAACGTTTCTGGAAAATTATGGGCAGCTAATGCGTGCCCAAAATTTTCTGGGAACGTTGTCCAGTAGGGAGTGCAATACCGGACCAAAAACTCAATACCGGTATTCGGGATTTTAAAACGTGATACCGAAATACCGGTATTAATACCGGTATTTCAAATTTCTCAAAATATGCCTGAAAATATATTGCTTCGTCGCCACATTTCATAATTTTGTACAAAAATTATATTACTTATGAAAATGTATTGTGAACAAGTTTAAAATGGAGGAACAAATGTCATAATAAAAATCAATATTAGTAAAAAACATAACGCATCTATTGAATTGTCACTAAGGATGGAACTCAGTTTAGTACTCAACTTTCCTACAGTTGAAAATGCTCTTTCTGAATTCACGCAGATTGGTGGTACTGCTAACAATGCGCGAGACACCTCCTCTAATTGTCTAGAAACTTTTCTCTTCTAATAATTCGGTCTATTGCATGTTATTTTAAGATAAACCCCTATCTTTTGGATGAATGGGGTCGTTTCTAAAATCTTAAAAGTATTTTTTTCTGAAAGAGCAAGCTTAAAAACATAGGATCTGACCATTTTTTAAATAATTTGTTTAAGTTTAATATTTTTTAAAATTACTTAAATCAGTGCGCTTTCATTGTTTATGCTTCTGCCGATGACATCACAAATGATGAAATGCCATTCAGTATTGCCATTCACAGAACAAAATATTTAATTCGCATCTTTACCCAAGTGTATTGGCAACGATATGGTGATAGCAAGCGTAGAGTGCAATTTTAATTCGCTCCTTGATTATCATAACGTAGAAACGCGATAAAGATGCGCCAAATAGCGTCATTTGTGACATCAAGACGAAGCCTTGTTTGAAAAATCGGACATTTAAAAAAAATAATTAAAAAATAACTGTTGGGGAAAATGAATGTGTTTTCTGGGTCCATGTTATTTTTCTTTTTTTGCTTATTCTATCAATTTCAGTGACAAAAAGTACTACTTTTGACTGAAGGAAACAACCCTATTGAGATATAAAATTTTCTGCATTGCGTCCAAGATTACTCTCTGAGAGTAACTAGGTTTGAAAAATTTTATTTTATGACTCTTTTTTAGCGAATGATTACATGATCCTTTTACCCCAGAGACTCGGGGGTAAACAGCAAAACCCCACTTATCTCCCCAAGAAGTTGATGTAGATGGATAATTGCACGATACACAATCAGTTTAAAAGCTTTGTTCCACGCCAACAATAGTCAAACTGAGGCCCGTAAGTTGCATATACGTCTCGTCGAATACTCCAAACGAAATCCAAAATCATTTTAAAAGGAAATTTTATCGAAAATTAAATTAGGAGCTAAATTTTTGTCAAAAAATTCTCACAAAAGTTTAAGTTATGTCAAAATTTAATCTTCTAAAAAAAAGAAGGAAGAAAGAAAAAACTTAGTTACTTCCATTTACCACAGAGTGCCGTGTTTGTGGGGGTAAATGGAAACACCTAAATTGTGTATCAAAAATAGCTGGGAGGGTGAAATTCATTAAAGAAGTATTTTCATAAATAAGAGTGACCTTCTACATGGCAAATAGAAGGAGTTAAAAGCAGTTAGTTCTTTTTTCTAGACATGCTGAAGAGGAAAATAAAGTCATTAATCTTTAAAAAATATATTAATATACATTATATATATATAAGGACTCGACCGATGCATCGGCGCCGATGGTTCAACAATTTATCCATCGGCATCGGCGGCCGATGCTAACTTGCAGGAAGCCGATGGAATTGGCCGATGTTTTTGAAAAAAGAAAAGAAAATTTGTTGCTTTACTTTTTAATACAAAGTAAAGGGAGTCATTGTTTTCGTATAAAATTGTTTACTTAAACTTCAGTATGAATTTCTATTTTAGTCACCGCTGAAAGAGTTTTTAATACTGCATTCAGGTACCAAACAAGTTAATTATTGCGTTGTTTCTTGCGGCTGGATGTACGTATGTATCTCTTATAAGTCATAACTCAAAAATGGTAAGCTGTAGAAGGCTAAATTTTCGCATGTGGGTTGTGCGTACGTTCCCAGTTGTGCACTTTCCTTTTTGTTTTTGATCCGGTGTTCTAAAAAGCCTATTTACTCATTTTTTGTGGCTAATAATTACTTATTTCAATGCAAAACTAATATAGCGTCTCAGACTGACAATCATTTGGTGATATATTGCCGAATTGGAGACTATGGAAACAAATATGAGATTGCGAAACTGGTTTTGTTTCATTTTGTTAGATTCCCGTTGAACCGATGGTAATTTTTCGATATTTGTAACATGAATCACAGTAATGCAGTCTTTTCTGTATCGCTTCTGCGGATCTACAAGTTTGAGGCCCGTCGAAATACATTTTGGGGCCCTATTTCTCTATCACACAAGTTGTAAAATATTTATTATAACCATTTTTGTAACTTCTACGGTGCCCCTATGGTTATGGGGCCACTCGTGCAATTGCAAGATTTGCTACATTTTAAATCCGCCACTGCACGTCAAAACAAACTCAGGTGCAAGATTTAAAAGGGTTTTTCTGCTCAATGTTTATGATTATTTTGAACTTATTTTTTACCACTATTTTTTGTATTTCCGAGAACACTTGCGTGCCCCTCCTCCCACTCCCTCAATTTCTGAAATTAAACTTTAGTTATACTTCTGAGTTGTTTAAAACTAACACCATTCATAAAATTAGAGATTTTTTTTTCAAGCTTTATCTATTGTTTAGGAAGAATTTAGAGCATTAATGCAAGAAATTGATTTAAGACGTCTTGAATGGTGACATAATTCGGAAATCAAAGGGACTTTTGAATTTTTTCTTTAGAAGTGCTGAAGTAGATCCAGAAACTCTTCCGAAGCGTTGGTTGTAGCGGTTCTGTACTAAAAAAATGAGGCCGAACTTTAATGTTGTGAGTTACTCCAAAATCAGAGGGTAACCCCCTAACCCACCCTCGTCGTTTCAAGCATTTCTTAAATATTTAGCGATTATTTATTTTGGTCAAGAAATGTCATTCTGCGTATTTCTTATACTTGTTTCACCTATATTTCGTAATGCGCCATCTTTTTTGCATCATTAGCAGCGATCGATTTTTTTTCTGTTGTAAGTAACTATTTTAATGCATTTGAATAAAATCAATGAATAAGTTATTTTCGTTTTCATCATATTTTTAATAATATATTATAGAAAAGTTTCAAGAATATTTTATTATGCAATTTCTTGAATTTCAGAAAATTATTGTTAAATTGAAAAATTCAATTAGAGCTTGTTTAGTTCTTCATAAAAGATTAAACTATCAAATTGTTCAATATTACGTGTGCAAACATCAGATAAAGTAGTATATGTATTCAGTTAATAACTTGGTGTAAATATTGAGTTTGTTTGTTGTAACTGCGTTTTAAGAACCTCGCTCTTTTCGTGGCTATTTCTTTTTTCCGCAAAATTTATGTCACTGTTAGATTTTATGAAAAATGCAAACTTTTCTATTCATGAATTTTAAATAAGTATAAAAATATTCCTATTAGGATTTAATATTGTAATTTATCTGTTACCTTTTTTGCTTAATTTGATGACTAAAAAATGTCTTCGTGCAATCTTTCCACTTGAATTGCGTAATTTGTTGAGTTTCCTAGTTTTATTCTTAATTTGTTTTTTGAATGATTGAACAACATAATTTAATGTTTTTTAACTATGTTTAGTGTACTGAGCCACCTATTTTTCACGGTTTTTAGTGACTTGGAGCTTCATTTTATTCTCTGTAAGGATGCTTTTGTCATATTTTGTGTTTTTTATTGTAAATAATGGCCAGAAAAGACAGAAGAAAGCTTGGGGGCTGCCCAATCGCCCGTATTCATGTGATAAAAAAAAACTGGTTATTAAAACAGTCTCTTTGTTTTTCTTCCTTTTTTTCTTTCTTTTTTTTTCCTTGGCTGTTGTTCCTTGTGTTCCATCATACAGCAGTCAAAAAAGGAGAAGCATAACTACATATTGTACGTAGTACGATCCAAAAGTTCGGGGGACAAGCTGTATAAAGCCTTCTACAGAATAGTTCACATTACCGAAGCACATCCACCTTCAAAAGATCACCTTGAGGGACTATGTACTTCTGCCAGTGTTCATATAACTTTTGGAAACACTCCTGGAAGCCATTTTTCGCTACCTTCTGTGATGCAGCTTTATCTTCTCCTGACGGAAGAAAGCGGCGTCCATGCAAATGTTTTTTTGCTGGGAACAGGTAAAAGTCACACGGAGCTAAGTCCGACGAAACGTTATGTTATTTGTTTGTCATATCAAAGTATTGAGCAATCGAACCGTGCATCCTCAACATGAAAGTCGCCTTCTTCCCCACGATGAAGTTAAAGCAGCAGCGCAAGAGGCCTTACAGGAGGTTGCGATAAATGTCTTCCAGGAGTCCTTCTAAAGACTATACGAACGTTGGCAGAAGTGCATAGTCGTTCAAGGTGACTATTTTGTAGACAGATGTACTTCGGTAATGTGAACTATTCAGGGTAAGGTTTTGTACAACTTGTCCTCGAACTTTTAGATCATATACTTCGTACGTATGAGTTTTCAACTTACTATTTCATAACGTTTTTGAGTGACTCTAGTTTACGCGCATGAAGACATCACAAGAGAATTTGCGATAATTAACTAAGGAGGCGTTCAAAATGAATATTTCGTTCATCTATATGTTCTTAGGTACATATGCATGTACAGATTTGCCGAAAAAACTAGTGAAGTTTAAACTGGGCGGTTGATTGTAAAATAGAAATTTAGGTCGAGATCTGATTTTTTTAAAAAAATTTACTTATTCTTTTTTTTTGTGATTATAATTCCTTATTCGCAGAAAGGAAGTAAAGTGAAATGAATCAGTGATCCTTTAACTCCCTGACAGTCTTATCAATTTATTTCTGTTAATTTTTTTTTTGCCATCGGCCATCTTTGAACAATCGGCCAACAATCGGCATCGGCCCATCGGCCAAAAAATGCCATCGGTCGAGCCCTAATATATATATATATATATATATATATATATATATATATATATATATATATACACTACTGGCCATTAAAAATGCTACACCAAGAAAGAGACATGGTACGAACATGAAATTTAAACGACAGGAAGAACATGATGTGATATGCAAATGATTAGTTTTTCAGCGCATTCAGACAACGCAGGCGCCCACAGCGACACCTACAATGTGTTTAAATAAAGGTATTATACGGCCAATTTATCACGTGCAAATTCAATTTTAACGCTGCTGCGTGGTGGAAAATTATTGTGATGCCTCGTGTAAGAAGTAGAAATGTGTACCAGCACGTTTCTACCTTTGATAGAGGTCGCATTGTAGCCCAACGGGATGGCTGTTTATCCTATCGCAGTATTGCTGCTCGCGTCGGTCGAAATCCAATGACAGTTAGCAGAACATGGATTCGAGGGATTCAGGATGGTAATACAGATCGCTGTGCTGGTGCTCAACGGCCAGTAATCACTAGCAGTCGAAAGGATAGGCATGTTATCCGCATGGCTTTAATGGATCGTACAACCACACCGTGAACTCTGAGTCAAGAAATGGGGTCATTTGTAAGACAACAAGTGTCTGCACGAACAGTTCGGTGACGTTTACAGCAGCATAGACTGTCAGCTCGGAGACCATGGCTGCGGCTACCATTGACGCTGTATCACAGACAGGAGCGCCTTCAATGGTGTGATCAGCGACGAACCTGGGTGTACTAATGGTGAGACGTCGTTTTTCTGATGAATTCAGGTTCTGCTTACAACATCATGATTGTCGCATTCGTGTTTGGCGGCATCGTGGAGAACGCACACTGGCAGCGTGCATTCACCATCGTCATACTGGCCCATTGCCTGGCGTGATGGTATGGGGTGCCATTGGATACACATCTCGGTCACCTCTTGTTTGCATAGACGGCACTATGGACAGTTGGTGTTACATTTCTGATGTGTTACGACCCGTGGAACTACCCTTTATTCGAACCCTGCGAAACTCTGCGTTTCAGCAGGATAATGCACGACCGCATGTGGCTGGTACTGTGCAGACTTTCCTTGATACAGAAAATGTTCAACTGATGCCCTGGCCAGCACGTTCCCCAGATCTCTTACCAATAGAAAGCGTCTGGTCAATGGTTGCTGAATAACTGGCTCGTAAGCAAACCCCAGCCTTTACGGTCGATGAACTGTGGCATCGTGTTGAAGCTGCATGGATGTCTGTCCCCGTACATGTCCTCCAATCTCTTTATGACTCAATGCCCTTTCGTATAAGCGCTGTTATTGCTGCCAGAGGTGGTAGTTCTAGATACTATGTTCTCAGAATCTATTCACCCAAATTTCTTGAAAATTTAATCATTTGTTATTTCCAACATAATATGTGTGTCCAATAAATATTATTTTGTTATCTGCATTTCTTCCTGGTGTAGAAATTTTAATGGCCAGTAGTGTATATATATATATATATATATATATATATATATATATATATATATATATATATATATATATATGTGTGTGTGTGTGTGTGTGTGTGTATCTAATTTGGATTCTGACACTTAGAATCCGAATTATGTTTTTTGCAATCACGAGTTGCGACAGGACCCTATACTCATTGGAGGCTATTGTTTCTAGAAACGGCTCATGTCCTCCCAAGGCTGCCCCTCCTCCTGTGCGGTTACTTGTGTGTATGTGTGTAAGGACTTGTTTGTGTGTAGACGTGTGTGTATGTAGGAGTGTGTGTATGCAGGACACTGCCTAGGAGGAGAGTATTCCGATGTATACTGCTGCTAGTGGAGGCTAGGACCAGAGGAGCAGCTCCGTCCTCCGGTGGACGGCGGACATCAAGGACGCTCAAATGAAAGCATTAAGCAATCGTGATTGCTCAAAAAAAAAAAAAAAAAAAAAAATCTTTCACTGGATCAGTTTCAAACATTTTAAAAACAAGTGGAATTCTCAGATTATGCTACTAGTCTTCACTCAGCAAAATTTTAGTTCAGTTTAGTTTAAAATGTCCGATTTCTCAAACGAGGCGTGGTATTTATGACGTCACAAGTGATGAACTTTGGCGCGTACTCCAATGGCACACTGAATGCTAACGCTTGCTGTCTACCGCGTTTCCAGATCATGATAATTAAGAAGCGAATTTAATATTGCGCTTTACTCTTGCTATCAACCAATCGTTGCTAGTTCATGTGAGTAAAGAAGAGAATTAAATATTGCGTTCTGCGCTAATGGCACGAGTGGATGGCATTTCATCTCTTGTGATGTCATGTGCAGAAGTGTAAAAAAAAGAAATTGAGTCTGTGCAGTGCGCACTAATAAGAATATTTTTTAAAAAATATTAAATTTTGTCAAATTATTTAAAAAATTGTCAAGTCCTATGTTTTTAAACATGCTCTTTCAGAAAAGAATGCTTTTAAAATTTCGGAAACGACCCCATTGTATTTATTTTAACTAATACGTAGTAAGAAATTTCAGGGAGTGCATGACCAAACCATGCAGAAAAATACGATAACGCTTCCCCGCTTTTTTCCATGGATATAAACAATCTTCCAAACAAATAGGATGTGAGAAAAAAAATTCCTTACGTATTTTGAATCGATTCATCGAACTCCTCTTCTTCATTTTCGTACTCCTCTTCTTCATTTTCAAACCACTCTTCTTCACTGCCGAACTCGTTATTAGACTCCTCGTCTGCTTCGCCACCGGACCGCGGGTGAAGGGGCTGTATTCCCGTAGATCCTGTATCACCAGCCAGAGGAAAATTTGGTCTTTGCTGTTCTTGAGTTGGTGCAAAACTTGATGGTCTTGTAGCGCTGGAAAAGAAGGTCAATGAGAAAGTTGAGATTGTTGCATTCATAGGCAAACATTGCACTGCAAAAAAATTCCGAAACGTTACTGAGTATTTCCGTGTAACGTTTCGGGATTTCAATAGTTTTTATCCATTTTCTTGAAAAATCAAGTATATCATTGTCAAAAAGTTTACTGAATTGTTACAAGTTGCACGAATGCTGACTTCTCACTGTTGTGAAAAATATTTTTAGCTCCCAGTTTAAAGATTAACCGAGCGTACTTATAAAGTGTATCGACCTATATTCGATTACCGCCCGTCCATGCTGGTTAAGCTCTCAAAGGGAGCGAATAAGTATGGGCTACGTTGGCTGTGCAAGAATTGCAGGCGAGTAAAATTCTCGTTACTTGCTGCAATTCTGACTTAGCTTTGGCCTTGTTTCCATTACTGCTTATGGAACTCCCTTAATAAATCAGGAAGGTGCCAAGCTATTACATTATAATTACCTAAATTTACTCCACCGTTCCAGAAACACGACTGGCTTCGAACAGAAAAATTTCTGAAATTTTCAGGAAGCTTCCAGGATAATTTCAGGAAGGTTACCGAATTTTAGCGGAAAACATTCCGGGTTTTTGTAAGGTATCTTACTGGTAGGAATTAGGCACATCAGCTGCCCATTATTTTCCAGGAACGTTTCTGAATCGTTTCTACAGTGTGGCATGCAAGAGTATTCCTGCAAAGTTATGTAATACACCCAAACCTGTTTTTATGCAGTGAATAGGGACCGCATAAAAAAATCGCACAGAAAAAAAAATGCTCGAAACTTCAAGAGTAGTTTTAAAAAGTTGTTTTAGCAACACAGTTAAAAAACTCTTTTTTTTTATGCGGTGGATAGAAATCGGATAAAAAACCTCACATAGAAAATAACCCAAAAACTAACAAAATTGTAAGCTTTAAACGAAATTAAAAACCATAATAATTTTTGGCGAGTAGTTGGACAAAACTTCCCGAATAAGGAAAGTTTTGGGAGGTCACAGTGACTTCCCATCGGGGTGCCTATGTCGTCACTTGAAGATACTACCTCGCACTCGTTTTAAAAATAATTTCATCAATTGAATCCGAATCTGATTGAAATTTTAATGTACCGCACAAAAAAAAAAAAAAAAATAAAAAAAATGCATAAAAAAAGACCGCATAAAAACAGGTTTGGGTGTACAGTGAATTCCCGTTACAATAAATACCAATACGACGAAATATTCGTTTCAACGAAAGATATTTTCAACCTTGGTGTATTTCCCATTCTATTGCTTGAATTCATCTACAACGAAATTCCCATTTCAGCGAAAAAAGTTTATGGGCTCTTGAAGTTCGTTGTAACGGGACTCAATGTATTTAAACTGATGCTGTAAAATGGGGTTGTTTCCTTCAGTCAAAAGTAGTACTTTTTTGTCACTGAAATTGATAGAATAAGAAAAAAAAAAAAAAAACATGAACCCAGAAAATACTTTTATTTTCCCAACAGTTATTTTTTAATTAATTTTTTAAAATGTCCAATTTTTCAAACAAGGCGTGGTTTTGATGAAGTCACAAATGATGCTTTTTGGCGCATATTTCTACCGCATTTCCACGTTATGATAATCAAGAAGTGAATTAAAATTGCGCTGTACGCTTGCTATCAACCATATCGTTGCCAATACACTTGAGTAAAGATGCGAATGAAATATTTTACTCTGTGAATGGCATTTCATCATTTGTGATGTCATCGGCAGAAGCGTAACTAATGAAAGAGCATCGATTTAAGTAATTTTTAAAAAATATTAAACTTAAACAAATTATTTAAAAAATGGTCAGCTCCTATGTTTTTAAGCATGTTCTTTCAGAAAAAAAAATACTTTTAAAATTTTGGAAACGACCCCATTTTAGAAGTTTGTAAATTCGCTAGCTGAGCCAGTGCAAAATTTCTAAATAGGCAGAATAGACAGTTGCTTACTGCACCTAATTTGTTTAGTTTGAGGCTTTTTTTTTTTTTTTTACCATTCTTGAGAATAAAATTTCAATGTTTTTCTTTTTCTTTTACTTACCAACATTCCTCCCAAATCATTTACTTTCATACATTTTATGATACTCAACTATTTCTCAAGCAATGGTAACGAATTTATTGAAACTGAAACTGTGTGAAGACCCCAAGTGGGCGGCTTGTGTATTTGAGCAAAAAAGCTGAGCTATAAATGAAGTTGTCAAATTTAATGCTTATCATCGGTCTGAGTCTCAAATCAGGTTAATCATGACAACATACGGCAGTGTTCCCTTTTTATCGAGATTAACCATAAAAATTTACCAGCTAGCGAATTTACAAACTTCTAAAATGGGGTCGTTTCCAAAATTTTAAAAGTATTTTTTTTTCTGAAAGAACATGCTTAAAAACATAGGAGCTGACCATTTTTTAAATAATTTGTTTAAGTTTAATATTTTTTAAAAATTACTTAAATCGATGCTCTTTCATTAGTAAGAACAGCATTTATATACTAGTTGTATTATTACTGAAGATACAAGATGATTTCGGAATTTTGTTTTCATTCCAAAACTCTGGTTTTACACCGAAAAATACTGCAAAGAAAGATCTTTTTTGATGATTTTAAAAATATTTAAGAGGAATACCCCCATGAGAAAACCTATCGACTCTTCGGGGCTTTTGGTCGACGGATAAGCTTTCTAAATGTTTTTCCCTGGCTGTAAATGTAAAACTATTTCTCAAAGACTGCTTTAGCGTTAGTAAACTGATTACATTCATGATTTCCGAGAATTAATTAAAAATAAGAAGGAAAGAAATAAGTTTTAGGACAGTCAAATGAATAATCAGGGCCTGATTACTAAATGGGCAAACAAGGCCGTGGCTTAGAGCTCTTGATATTGAGAGACCCACATATGGCTGAAATTACTTTAGTGTTTATTCTATGGCTAAGGTTGTTTCAGCCAATGGCTAAAGTTATCCAGTTTGAATTCAGGGGCCATTAAAAAAGTATTTGGCCTATGGCCCCTCGATATCTTAATCGGCTTTGTGAATAATAATTTTTACCAAAAACAATGCAATAATTTCCAAAGATGTGATCAAATCATGAAGAAAAACACACCAAATTTATGCATGTGCTTGAATGGTAAAAACTTTTACAAGAAAATTGGAGTAGAAAAGTCTTACGTATTTTCTACCAAATGATGCCTAGCGTCCTGGGCAACAATCTGATGTACGTCGTTAGCTACAGCAGGATTGACAGGAATTAAATGATAAAATAACCCTCCTACATTATTCTGGATCTGTGAACTTTGGGCCGACCGAGTTCCAAACGTTTCGGCCCATGGAGCCAGCATCGGTTCTGGTTGTACTGGAGTTGGCAGTTCTGGTGATTGCAGCATGAAGTCCAAATTTTGATAGAGTTGAGATAGTTCTTGCGGCATGAAGTTCATATTTTGCAGAACTTGAGTTGGTGGGAAATTGTCTTGTCTCGTAAGGCTGATGAAAGAAATAAAAAAATGAGAAAGATGAATTAACTGATTGTTGTCAGGTCCTGATATAAGCAGAGGATAACTGAGCTCAAGGTTCAAAAACTTCAAGCCCCCCCCCCCCCATTTCTTTTCGAAGTTGCATTATAGCAAAATGAGCATTTATTCTTTACTTTCCTGCTTATTTATTTTTAGTGTTTATTTCAAAAAAGAAACAAATCATGGGCGATTTCACAGAAACTCAGACATTTTGTCACGCACTCAATTTAAACCCCTGTACGTGACAACTCTAAATTTTGCTTGAAAAGTAATGTTTAAAAAATGCAATTCAGTGCAATATCGTTACAACGAATTTTAATTGACCTCAATTTTTGGTCGTTGTAATGAATTTCATTGAAATAGAATTAGAGCACTGGAAGTTAAATCGCATTAGAAATTAAACCGGGACTGAAACTTTACTTCGTTGAAACGGATTCAGTGGACGCCGCTAATATGAATCACGTTTGTTCTAAACGGCAGGCAACCCGTCGGTCTAGAAATCGTTTTCAGTCGATCCTTAAAACATTCTGGTAAAGCTTTTTTTTTCTTTTTTCTTCTGAGTACCATTAAAACATTATTTTCTGCAAAAGAATTTGACTGAACTTCTGAAACAAAAATTATTGAAAACATTTCCTGAACATTTTGTTATCGCTGGAAGCTAGAAGTGCCCCAACTTCAATGATGTATATACTTCTACGGGAAATATTTACTTCTTCCTTTTGCCATTGAGAAATGTTCATCAAAGAAAAATGTACAGATCAAACTTGTTTCGAATGTTATAAATTTTGAAAGTAAGAAAACACTTTCGAACAAAATTTTACCGATGCCACAGAGAGGGAAATCCCCCCCCCCCCGAAGTCGATCTTAGCGCTCGTCAAACTTGAAAAGTATATCGGCACAGAGTTTAAGTTGCCGACCGCTGTTCTAAACAGTTATGGTTCCATAAAGCGGGTGATTCAATAAAGTGGCTAATTAAATAAAGCAGAATTTCATTCTATTTTTGACAATTTGATTCATTAAAGCGGCTGATTCAATTAACCACTAATTCAAATAACCAGCGCCCACTGTATTTCGTTGTGTATAGGTATTCCTTGTAATTCACTGTATTACAAAAATGTTTCGTACCAGAAATCGTACATACATGAGTGATTTCTTAGGCAAAAAAAAAATTACACACTTTGAAATGAAATATAAACCAGTTATGTGCGGGATATAATGACAACTTTTTCATGGAATGGCCCATGAAAGCTTTCCAGGTAAGAAGTGAGAGAAAAATCTTACTTACGCATTTTGCACCAAATTGTGATTCATATCCTGAGCAAAAGACGGATGTGCTTCACTAGTTGTTGCTGGGTTGTCAGGAATTAAATTATTGAACTGCCCTATAGAATATGCATTTAGAGCCTGTCTTGGTCCTGGTTGCACTTGAAATGGTTGAACACGTGGAATCGGTATGAGGTTCGTAATGTGCTGGACTTGAAATGGTGGAACATTTTCCGGTCTTGCAGAGCTGGTGAAGAAGAGAAAACTGAATTAACTGACAGGACCTGGTCACTGAATAGGCTAACAACACTGTAAAAAAATTACGATACGTTGCTGAATATTTTTGTGTGACGTCCCGGGATTTTAATGGTTTTATACACTTCCTGGAAAAATCAAGTTGTCAAAAAGTTTTCTGAATTGCTACAAGTCGCACGAATGCAGACTTCTCACTGTCGTGAAAAATATTTTTAGTTCCCAGTTTGAAGATTAACTGAGCATATTTACAAGGTGTGTCGGCTTCAGTTCGTTTGTCGTCTTGACTGTTTAAGCTCCTAAAGGAAGTGAATAAGTCCATGGACTACGTAGCTTTGGAAGAATTGCAAGAAAGTAAAATTCTCGATAATTACTTGCAATTCTATCTTAGCTTTGGCCATGTTTGCAATACTGCTTGTGAAACTTTCTTGATAGATCAGGAAGGTACCTAGCTGTTATATAAAACCTACATAAGTTTAGTTCGAAGTTTCAGAGACACGTCTGGCTTTAAATGGGAAATTTTTCAGGAGGCTTCCAGGATAATTTCAGGAAGGTTACTGAAAGCTAGCGGAAAACGTTCCAGGTTTTTGCAGTATATGTTACTGGCAGAAATTGGGCACATCAGCTGCCCATTATGTTTCAGGAACTTTTAAAACTTCTGAATCGTTTTTACTGTGTATTCTTTGGCTTAGGGCACTTGTTGTTTAAAGGCACCTAAATCGCTAAAATTGTTTTAAGTATACTTATCTATTACAGAAAAAGAAAGATAATTTTGATGTTCTCCTTACTTCAAGTTTTACTCAAGCTGTCGGCTGCTCTACCTCTCAACACATATTTTGGTGACTGGTTGAGCACTACCACAACTTCTGGTTCTCCATAAATGTTTGTATTTATTAGGTATACAGAGGGTCCCATTAATAGGGCTATGTGAACTGATTATTCTCTTTATAGACAAATGCAGGAAATGTCTCTCTGGTCGCTACCACAGATACAAAATATTTCCTGAACAAAACGAGAAGATATGATATTTACGCAAAATTATAAATTTTAGTATTTCAAAAGAACGCGGAAAACCTGGTATGCAACCCCACAACAAACCTTCAATTTCCCTTCTCTGTGTAGAGGAAAAAGGAAGTAGAAAGTGGAAAGAGAAGTGTGGGGGCTCCTGAAGTTGTTTCTGTTTTTTTAATTAATTGGGCTATGGTATTGGATTTTAACATTACTGATTAAATAACCTAATCAGTAAGACCTGTCTACAACGATACTGTTTTGACCTAAAAAAATATTGTTATAGACAGGTTATTGTCATAGACAGTTTGATTATTTATGCTGACATTTTGCTGGGACCAAAGAAAATATCGTTATAGACAGGTTTATTGTTATAGACAGTATTGGTATATACAGTTCACTGTATGACCTCATTAATCGGGGCAAGTGGCCACCGTAGTTTCCCTTCAAATTCAAAGTCCATTTAGTTAGACGTTTTAGTTTTATTTTCGTGAAATACATCAACCCACCCTGTAAAAAAAATCATTTCCCAACTGATAATTAATTTTTAATTCTAAAAAGGGAGGCAAGGCTCCTTTACTTTTGGAAGTGAGGGGGCATTTTTGTCCTCCTTGCACCCCATCCCACCACCACTGGGGTTCGTTGGGGGAGGGGGCGCACAAATTTTTCAGGCAAATAGACATAAGGCTCCTATATACGGGGAGCTGACTTATCCGACATTTTGGTTCCAAAATTGTAGGGCGAAAAAAATAGTATTTGTACAAAAGCCTCATTGTAGAAAATTGGTGTCTAAGCTTTAGATGTGTTGCCTGATTGATGTTTGATTATTTTATTCTGTAGATGAAGACTATTTAATTAATACAAATTAAAAACAAATAAGGTGTGAAAATGAGGTTTATTACAGTAAACATTTCCCGATACATTTTTGTTGAATTTGTGAACTAAGTTATCTCTCTAGATTCACCTGATCTGACATTTTACTCAACTTATCATCAATTGTTTTACGACATAGCAACCAACGAATATTATAACGTATTTATAAATACTAGAAACGAGATGGGGATCCAATTTTGTCTTGGTAACCCAAATGTCGGATAAGTCAGCCTGTCCTTTTCAAGGGGCTCTAAATAGACAAGAGGGAAATCTTACGTATTTTGCGCCAAATGCTGTCGAATGTCTTGAGCAACAAACTGAGGTATTATAGCTGGATTGCGAGCTGCAACATCTTCTCCTATATTATTGAACGGGAAACTTCGGGGTGGCTGAATTCCCATGGAGCTTGTAGTACTATGTAAATTTGGCGTTGGTTGCACTTGAGTTTGTACATAACGAACACCCGGCTGAACACACGTAGTCGGCACGGAGGTCATATTTTGCGGAAAACATTGTGGAGCTTGGACATTTTCTGCATTAGAAAAAAAGAAGGAAAAGTCAAATGTAGACAAAAAACGACAAAAAAAAGCCAATATTGAATCAATCAGTAACAATGCAAAACTGACAATTTTTATTATTGTCATTAAACCAAAAGAAACACACAATTTAAATTAATGTCGCTCTCAAAAATGTTTTCATCAATTTCCTGTAAAAATCAGGTATTTTTGTCAAAACGTTTCTTCAATTGCTAAAAGGTGCACGAATGCAACTCTGCATAGTGTAGTGAAAAATAATTTTAGCTACACGCTCAAAGATTAACCAAGCGTATTTATTTAGTGTTCAGTTCAATTACGATCCATTCAGAGTGACCAAGCTGTACGAATGAGAGTGAATAAGTCTCTGGATTTCGTAGCTTTGAAAGAATTTGCATCCTTGGAACTTTATTACAGTTCTATGTCAGCGTTGCCCATAATACTCTTAAAACATCCTTCGAATATCAGGAAGGTGTCCTGCTATTATTTCAAACCTACAGTGGTGGTAAAAAAAATTGCATCACCCGCGCCGCAAAGGAGAGGAATATCATCCCGACTGCATTCAACACACAGTCAAGCATCCCCGTATCCCAGATAATTTGGGGATGTATTTCTGATCAAGGAGTTGGTGGGCTTCACTTGGTATAAGGAACAGTAAACGCTCAGGTGTATATTGGCATTCCGGAGGAGAAATTGCTTCCTACTATCCGAGATCACTTTACTTCAGTTCCAAGCGTCATTTTCCGGGATGATTCTGCTCCGTGCCATAGGGCAAAACCGGTAAGTAACAATTTAAAAACATTTATGCTGCCATTAGACTTAAATTGACATGGGGTTAGGTAATTTTTTTTTCTCTAAACTCACACGCAGGTTCAGAAATGGAAAAATGAGCATAGGGTCAGCAGTTTGCCTTGGCGCGGAAACAGCCCCCATCTACGTAAACAATTATCGGATTCCTGCTGTTAAATGTTTATTTCATAAGTTTTGCTAAATTTCACATACATTCATCATTAATTGGTCGATCAAAACTTCTCACATAATCCCATTGTTGTGAAAATGCGAGGGTGATGCAATTTTTTTTTTACCAGCACTGTACTTTAGTTTTCTCTTAAGGTTCCAGAGACATGACTGGCTTTAACCGGGCAGATTTCTGAATTCTTCATTATGATTCCAGGATAATTTCAGGAGGGGTTACTGAACTTCAGAGGAAAACGTTCCTGTTTTTCGCAAGATGTGTTACTGGCACAAATTATCACATTAGCTGCCCATTATTTTCCAGGAACGTTTCTGTTTACAGTACTGCTGTAAAGGAAGTTAAATAGCAACTAAATAACTAAATCACATATTTTAAAGCTACTGAATTTTAATTATATTTTTTATTCTTTCCACAAAGTATTGTTTATTATTATAAGTGTAAATCGCTCACCTAGGATTATTTCCTGGGAGGAGTTAGAAGTTTTGTGAGGCACTCCGACATGTGAAGTGAAACTGAAATCTTACAAATGGGAAGGGAACTGATCCATCCCCCAGAGAACTTTTCTAAATTTAATTTTATATATTACGAAATGTTTCCAAAATTGAAGTTGATTTTAGGTTAACTTTGCTACGTTAGGGGATCAGGAGTTCCTCTTAGAAATTTTTCGAAATTGAAACTTGAACAACGCAGTTTTGGGCTACATTTGTTAATGAAGAAGGAATGGGGAGGGTCAGAAACTTTTCTCCAGAAATTTAAGGGAACTTAAGTAAAACTGCAATGTATTAAAAATTTTCACTCTTCTTTATTCGAATGTAAAGACGGCAAAACATGGAATTTATAAAATTGATAAATCATACAATAGGAAATAAGGTGTAAAATGTAACGTTGAAGCAATAGTAATGTGTAAATACGTGGCGAAAAATGGTATATGGTCCATTTTGACTCATGAGAACATCGTGAATGGTAGATTTCATGCTGGAAACTGATAAAAATTACCGAATTCCCCAATGCAGAGTCGCAATTAGAGATGGGGGGGGGGGACTCCACCAGAGTCATTCGCTTTAAGCCATATTGCCGATGATAGCATGCTTATATGAAAATTTTTAGGAGCTTCCCTAGCCCTCTCTCACTCCCCCCCCCCCTGGAGAAATTTCCGGTTTGTTTCAACCATAAAAAAACCGGCCCAGAAGGAAATTCTTGCTACGCTAGTACGCTTTTTAGTGTTATAAATTTCTCCCAACAACCTAGTCATATACTATCTGTACTTCATTGGTATATATACAGGTATGTACAGAAAGTCACTCGTGGAAATAACTGAATACCGGCCATTCTTAAGTTAAGAAAAAACTTAAACAAAATGAAAAGAAAATATTTACAGCCCCAGTTTGTCGTGAACCTATGCAAAAAGGATTGTCATAGAGATTTATTTTTCCGATACCGATAATTTCAACATGATTGAATGGAATCTTAATATCGCCAATAGCACCAAATTGGAACCAGATTCGAAAAATCATTTTTTTCCGCCAAATTTGTCGCCAGCTTGGTGATAATCACCAAGTTGGCGATAAAAATTGGCAACAAAAAGCGTAGCGATGTATCGCCAAACTATAACATCACATAAATCTGCATTGAATTACCTCTGATTTTTCCCAGAAAAACGTCCAAAAGATCTGTTTTGGAACATTTGAAACGCAACCAAAAGGGGAAGTGCACAAAAAGGAGATTAAACTAACTTTTATGCCAGTCGTTACTTAATTAAGAGGTTAAGGTTAGGTAACTTAATTTAATTATTTTCCAATTTATTTCCGAAAAATATCTTTTTGAAGCTGCTTGCTTACCTCCTATATAATGCACTGTACCATGACGATGACAGTAAGATGAAAATTGCTGCGGGCGTGCTTGAAATTGGAGTCTTTGCTGGAGACCTGGCTGATATGGTGATGCCGCAAACGGAATATATTGTTGGTGAGGGTGCTGTTGTGGTGGAGGAAAAGGAATTCCTGGGTTCTGCCTTGAATTCTGTTGTGTAGAAACTTGACATGGAACTTGTTGCTGACCTTGCTGCTGTTGTATAGGTGATTGAAACGCAATTTGTTGTGGCTGATTTGACCTGGGTTGAACTTCAAATTGATGGACGATACCCTGAGAAATAAATAAAAGCAGGATATTTTAAAACTACATAGTTGGTTATTGCGATTGGTGTATATGGGGCTCTTTGGGACACAAGATATGACTTACTAATCTCTTATTTAAAATCGTTTAACGAAAAAGAAAAAATTACTTTGAAACAATCTTTTAGTTAATCTACATATCTTGCAATTGATTTTTTTTTTTTTTTTTTTGCTGAAAGTTTAAGTTATTGGTGAAAATTACCACAGCAAATAGTTGTACTTTATCTCGAACGCTTTGTGAAACATGTCAAAACATCCATCTTTTGGTTCTTTTTTTGAACAAACAAGTCCATGTATTTTTTAATTCACATTTTTGAAGTTGTATTACTGTTGAACTTTTCAGTTTATTTTTAACTGCCCGAAGATGCCCCATCAGGAGAGGCATTTCGGGACAAAGCCACAGTTCACAAAAAGTTTTCGCTTAATTTTTCTCTGATAGATATAAGATTAAAACCCATTTAATGATGTAGACAAAGATTAAAATGATACTAAATAAGGCAATCATGAATGATTATAAAAAATATAAAAAATAATAATAAATAAATAAATAAATGAAAAGGAAAGGAGAAAAAAAAAAGAGTCAAGGTAAGCGATCCCGTTCTCCATGCAAGACCTTGGTGCTTGCGCGTGAGAAAGGGGAGAGGGGGTAAAAACTAAAAAGAAAAAAAAAGAGAAAACATATTCTAAAGAACATGGTAGATAATTATGCAAGTAATGTTTTGAAATTTGATACCCTGATTGGAAGATTATGAGGTTTACCAAAAAAAAAAAAAAAACTTAGTTATTACAAAATCTTTTTATGATTAACATTTCAGTAATAATTGAGATCAACTGATGTCCAGTGCAGTATCTACTTCGTTAATAGCTAGATACGTTTTGATTTTAAATGTTTAGTACAATTTGCCAAGTACACTCGGGGCAAAGTGAAATAGTTCATTTCGTTTACTTATTCACTCATTAAATCACTTGCGCACACAGTCACTTATTTACTCACCGATTAAAGATGATTGTGCCACCTGATTTTGCGGATAATGGGAATTTACTGTATTTCCAACTAGCCGGCTTGTTTGACAATGTAAACGGGTCCTGTTTGTAAAGCAAATTCAGTCAAATTTCTAATACTTACCCAACCTTGCCCACAATCAATTGTAGTTGTAACAGATAAAGGCAGAGGCAGTGAACAGTTAGTGGGTGGCTGTGAGCGTCCCAAATCCTGTGGCTGGTTGCTCTCACGATCAACATTCAAGGAGCTTGGTAACCGCGAATCAGGAGGAGGTGCAGAGAACACTCCTGAATTTCTTTGCGTAGTATTGTTCGGGACTCCTAGTCCAGGAGGAGGCATTCTCTGTTGAAGTGTACTGTTTGCTGCTCCAGCTTGAAAAGCTTGAGACATAGGTCGCATGCCGGAGATGTTGTTGAACACGGTTCTTGCAGAGGTGCTGCTGTTGATCAATTCTGGTCTCAAGTCCAATGGTCTTACGCCGGAATATCTTAAACCAGAGTTGCTTGTTTGAATAGGTATTGTGGTGGAGCTGCTGTCTTGTACAGGTGTTGCATCTGAACTCATGTCATCCGTAGATCTTGTGACAGAGCTGCTGCCTTGCCCAGACTTTACTTCAGAACTGCTGTCTTGAGTAGATTTAACTTCAGAACTTCTGTAAGGAATAGGTCTATCTTCTGAACTGCTGTCTTGCACGGTGCCAGAGCTTCTGTCTGTATTAGTTCTATTACCGGTGACGATAAGGAGCAGATCCGGTCTCAATTTCCACAATTTTACCACAGGAATTCTTTCTTCAGAGCTGTTGTCTTCCATAGTTCTTGTGACATAACCATTGTCTAGCATAAGCTGCTCGGAGCTGCTACCTTGCATCAGTCTCGTTCCAGGCCTACTGTGAAAGATAGGTATTACACTATAGCTACTGTCTAAGGCAGATGTTGCGTGAGAGCTGCTGTGGGGTCGTACGTCAGAGCTGCTGTGGGGTCGTACGTCAGGGCTGCTGTCTTCCGTGGGTCTTACGTCCGGGACTCCATTTAGCATATCTCTTGCAGCGTCCAGCGTATGTGGTGGGCTGAATTCTTGAAATACCGCAGCGAGTCTACAGTATTCATCCTGTAAGAAAACACGAAAAGTTCTTGTAATCTTACAATATTTTCATTTTTCTTGATTCAGTTTACAACAATTTTGATATTCGATTTCGGCCAAAGACAACATAACATCTTCAACATAAAACCAAATTCCGAGAGCTGCCACCGAACTCTGTCCGTCCTCCTAACGCCATCAAAACTAGCCTAGAATGTGTTTATAGGATTTTTATTTCGAATTTTTCCGTGGTGTAGGTCCCAATACCTTCAACTCTTTTCTAAAATTACTGCAAAGTTAGCCTCAAATTCCGTCTTTAACATTTATTTTTCAAAAGCGAACATCTTACTTATTGCTTAATATATTTTGCTATGTATTTTTAATTCACCACGCAAAAAGGAAAGGAGACAACTGTGTGTATCTCGGTCTCTCTCTGAAATAGTAGCTCCTAAACAAATGTTAAAAATTATTTTTAAGTTCAAAAGCGGACTTGATGGAGAGTATTCTTTGTTAAGTATACATTTATAACTACTTCAATGTCCCATTTTAAGTCCTTTAAGGCATCCCGAGGTTATGTAAAAATATAAATAGTGCAAGGGAAAAAAATCAGATGAGCCTTTTGTGTTGTAATTATAGCGTGTATTAACCATTGTTCATTAGTGTGGAGCTTAAAAGCTATTTTTTTCTTTTTAAATCTGACATTTGCATGTCTCACTCTTTTATCTGGTTCCATTTACTATAAAAAATGGTACATGAGAAATTTGAACTATGAGCTAAAATACTTACAAGTAGTTCAACGGCCTCAAAATTTAGAAAATATAGCGAAAATTATGATTCCTTAAAACGTTGAAAATCATTGCATTAATTTCCAGGTTTTAAACATGAAAAACTTGTTTAGAACATTGACTTTAACTTGACTAACTGACTAACGAAATTGACTAAGTACACATTAACTTTAACTTCATCATCATTGAAAAAATCAAGACTTCTGTCTCTGCTAGCAGGGTACTTTGACTTTCAATAGCTTGTATCAGGAACTACTGTTGCTTTTCAGATTTCAACACTGGTTAACTCGCTGTCTTCCATAAGAGCAATTTCACATTTGGTACGATCATTAACAACTTACAGGCCTTAAATTATATCTTATCTGTTTGAAGGCATCTTCCTTATTTTGTCATGGCCAGATTAGATTCAACAGGAAATTCTAACAGCTGAAATAATATCATTGTCTTATCTGTAATAAAAGCTTTCATTTTTAATTGAATTCAACTCAACACTGATTTTCTTAGCGTAATTTCTACTTTTTATAGCAGGATTTTCAATGTTCATAAAATTTTCGAACTGTATACATATATATATTTTTTAATTTAGTTTTTTGAAATTATGGATAGTTTGGATTACAACTGAAGCCTTGTTTTTAACACTCAAGGCTACTCTTACTTCTTATTTGTTCCATATAACTTAGATATTATTAAAATTTTGTAGTAAAGCTCACTTAATTACTTTGAGGTATAACAAATTCATTAAATTGTAATTGTGATGGAAAATTTATCGCTACGATAAAAATCGCACTGTAAAAACAATTCAGAAACGTTTCTGGAAAAAAATATGGGCAGCTGATGTGCCCAATTTCTGCCAGTAACATATCTTGCTAAACCAGGAACGTTTTCCGCTAAAAATCAGTAACCTTTCTGAAAATTTCCTTGAAACTTTCTGAAGAACTGGGAAATCTTCGCTGTTAAACCTGGTCATGGGTCGGAAATCTTCTAGAATAATTATTAAGTAGATTTAATGTAAATGATTAGAACCTTCTTGATTCACCAAGAAAGCTCCAGAAGCCTTAGAGCAATCATGGCAAAGCTATGCAAGAATTGCAAGTAGGAACCGAGCAACTCCCTTGCTATGCAAGAATTGCAAGTCAATCGATTATTTCAGAAAGGGCATAAGTCCAACTAATGCATCAATAAAAAGTAATTATTTCATTCAGAAATGAACTAAATTCTACGAAAATTTTTACGACAAATCTAGCCACAAGTAGTACCATTACCTCACCTCAAATTATGCTTCATTTCGTCACTGAAATTAATTATTTTTTTGTTTTTAAATTTGGATTTATGGCCTTTTCTGCAATAAATATCCTAAAAGACTAGTTTAGAATGATGAAAATGTAAATCAAGTGAAACAGATTTGTTTCAAACTGATTTATGAAAGTAAAAAATAATATAACAAAGTGACAAAAATAATCAGTGAAGTCCGTATTCATAAATTCATTATCTTAAGGAAATGCATCGTGTATTTTCCTCTTTCTCTCGTCTTGTTTTAGTGAAATAAAGTCTGGTGTAAAAATATATATATATATATATATATATTTTTTTTTTTCTATGCTTCTCTTGTCTAGTTTTTCGTACCAAGTCCAATGTACATTTGTATGACTGTGTTCAAAAGTGCACTGAATTAATCATCTCAATATTTGTTATTTCTTTAAAAAATGTGAAAATTTCCCCTCCATACTCAATTTTGGCAAATGTAGTTCAGCCGACAAGCGTTACTTTGCAGTATGCTCTTGAAAACCGTCTATAAAACAGCTATCCTGAAACCGTTCCTTTGATAAGATAAATAATACCTTTGTGCTGAAAAGTAAAGTATAATAAATAACAACGTCAAAAAGTACTAATTGCAAATTAGTGCAGACAAGTGTTTCGGCGTTACAAGGAAGGTCTTTTTCAATGCAAAAGAAATGAGCTTATGGATGAAAAGACATCCGACAACAGCGATTTTGTCGGATATCAAGACCAGGGCAGTTCAATACTCTTCTATAACATTTAGAGTAGCTTTCTTTATTTGGTGAATACTGTAAAAGCACTTATTTTTCACGATTTTCCAGCGCGCGTCGTAATTACGAAAATTTAAGCCTAATGAAATATTTCTGTTTTTCAACTTTCGTCTGTTCATGTAAAATACGAAATTTTCAACTAGCAAAATTGCCGATATCTTCAGTTTTACGATAAATAAGTGCTTTTACAGTATTGGAACAATACTCCTTTTGGAATCTGAAATCCACGGACATTCTTGGCAGCCAGAAAAAACAAAGGATTTACTAAATTGGTAGTTATAGAGCTTTTTCACATACTTTTCTTTTTAAGTCAATCTCGGCTCTATTCAATAGAAATATTGACGAAATATGAAAGTTACGATGGCGAACAAACAAATGGTGTCAAACAGATAGAACATATTGCATCAAAATGATATGCCTGAGGTCAGCTCGTATTTTTATGAGACTTGTTTCTCATTGCATCTGCTGATGCACTTGCGTAAAATTTGCGATAGTCTAATTCGTTTGACCCTCGATTCTTTTTTATTTATTTTTACATACACTCCTGTTTGTGAAAATTGCAACACCATGAAGGAAGCATCATTGTTGAATGAAATTTAATACACAGTTGAGTGGTAATGGTACAAATAAATGATTACATTTTCAAACCAAACAAACAATAAAAAGAAATAGAAATTAGTATTTTGTGTGGCCACCACGCACCGTAATAAGAGCTGCTACACGACTCGACATGGAGTGAAACAAAGTTTGAATATCTACCTCCGGAAGAGTATTCCTTGAACCGAACCACTGCTTCGGTCACTCGTCTGGTCTGCTAAATAAATCTATATTAGCTACCAGTTTATTTCGCACTCTTGGCTTCCTTAAGAGGTTTTCCATCTCCAGGTCAGTTTTTTCTATGCCGGGCTGATGAGTGCTAATAAGCACGAAACTGCAGTCCTCGGCTGGAAATGACTGAGCTGGCGGTGTATTTCAAGTATTCCATATTGTTTGTATGCGCAACCAAAATTCGTCTGTCGAAGCAACAGGACGAGGATCACGAGCGAGACGCCGCCTAACGAAATCCCACACATGTACAATCGGTGACATATCCGGGGAATATGCAGGTCAAGGAAGAAGCTGTACCTGCTGCGAATCAAGGTAGGATTTGACAGTCCTGGCGACATGTGGATGGGCATTATCCTGCTAGAATACAGCCCTTGGCAATCCTTGCAGGAAAGGAATAGTTTGGGGCTGTAAAAATTCGTTTATGTATCGGGTGCTGTTGAAATTGCCCACAATTCGTAGCAATTGTGATCGTCCATGATATGCTATGGCACCCCAGACCATAACTCCGGGTGTTCGTCCACTGTGGCGTTCGATAATGCACTCCGGGATGTGCCGTTCACCGGCATAGCGCCTGACACGAATTCGACCATCATGGTGCCACAAATTGAAGCGGAATTCGTCAGAAAAGACGCCTGCTGCCAATCAGCCCATTGTAGCCGCAGGCGTCGATGGTTTTACGTGAGAGGAATCCTGTATAAAGGAATCCTTGCGCGCAGCCCACGCTGCAGCAGACGTCTCCGAATTGATGAAGCACTCAATGAAACACCTGTAGCTGTTGATCACTGTGCTGCCAATTGTCTAGAAGAAACTGTGCGGTCTGTCAGCGCCATACGCACCAGGTGTCTGTCATCGCGAGCTGACGTCCCATTTCGGGGTTCACTCCCGGATTTCCGAGCTGTTCGACCCTCCTCCGACCACTGCTTCCAAACACGCATGATTGTGCGGCTGTTACGCTGCACACGAGCGGCTACAGCACAATAAGACAATCCAACTTCACGAAGGCCGACGCTTCTGCCCCGTTCAAACTCCGAAATTTGCTCAAATTTCGCTTTCTTTCGCCGAAGGGGCATAGTAAAGATTCAGTTAACTTTTACTCAAGCATAAAACCACTGATAATCATACACGCCTCGCTACAGCCGTCTATTTATATTCGGTTCGATCCGCCGTTCAGAGGGCGCTGCTCAGCATACGCATGAGCTACCGGTCTGCAATTCTAATCATTTGCATATCATGCCCTACTTTACATTTCCTGCAATTTTCAGTTCACTCGCGTAAGTCCTTCGTGTTGTTGCAATTTTCACAAACAGGAGTTTATTTTTAAGTTTATTCAAAAGCAGTTTAAAGAAATTGCTATACAAACTACTATTTTTTTGTATCGAACCACTCACTACACTACTTTTTTTTAAAAAGTAGTTGCCTACACTACAAACAACCAAAAAATGTCGCTACTACAATAGTGTCGTTACTTGTAGCGCGCTACTTTCACTCACTGAATCACGGAGTTGATCGAAATCTATCTGAAGTATAAGCAACAAAATCGAAATTAAAACACTGGGTTCAAACCTACCTTGTGGTTATCTTGATGAAAAGAGAAAAACATACAATAATTGCGATCTTGTTAAACTTTGATTTAGTATTAAGTACTGTGCCTTATACATACCCTGCTATTAGCAAGTTGAAACATTTTTCCTTCAAGATCCCTTGCCAGCAGAGCTATCCTTGAGATTATTTGGACTTGTTCCTCTATCAATCTTAGAAGGTTACCAGAATTAGAAATTATTGTACAGGTACTGAAATATCAATTGACCCGAATTATTTAACATGTCAGGAATACATATTTATCAAAAACTTTCACACAGCAACGTCACTAATGGGGGGGAGGGGTCGGTAACCCCGGTGAAACCCTTCTGAGGGGTGACACTCGAAATTTAAAGAGTTTATTAAAAGTAAAAGTATTTCATTTTTGGAATTTCCACCAAATTTCAAACTGTGTGTAATCTATTAAACCTAGTAGAGTCCCTGGAGGCGAGGGGGGGGGACGGCTGTACACCAAGTGATATCCTTTAAGGTGTGACACCCGAAATGAATTTGCAAGCTTATAACATATGTATATATATTATAAATATATATATATCTTAGTATATAAAAATCTTCTGTGCGGACGTTTGTCACCATAAGGCTTTTAAACGGCTGGACCGATTTTGATCAATTTTTTTGCATGTAATTAAGTTGTGGCAAGCATGGTTTCGAAGCGCGATGGATCAAATCGGAAACGTTTTTGTTAATTAATTAATTAATTTAAACATTGGATGGCAAAATCTCCCAAATGATTAATATTTATTTTAACCTATTGTTGAGCGAGAACTGAAATAAATATTTAACCCGTTGCCAAAGGACAATAAGAGAGCCAGCTCTGCTTTTTATAATGAAATTTCCTACTGTGATATGTCAAATGAGAATAGATAAAACGTAGAGAGTGAGAGTGAAGGCTTCATTTCTTAAAAGCAACGATTTTAGACCCCGTGTTATATTTTAAAGGAAAGTATGTATTGCAAGGCTCACGCAAAACGTGTATTCTGTCGTCGTAGTTGAACCCTGTGACCGGATCGGTGCTTTAGGTTTTCCTAACCAAATGATCAAAAAGTACCGTACCTACACTGTTAAAACCAGGAGTTCCACAGGGGTAAAGAATTTCACCCAAGGGTGAAACAACGGTGCCTCTGGGTGAAACAGAGGCTAGGAAGTGTCGTTAAGGTGCTTTTGGTTCCTCAGTGGGTGAACGACGTCAACAAAAGTGCTAAAAGACCATTCAATAGGAGAGCAACTCCTTGCGCATGCGCTCTGACTTATCATCCAACGACAACTTCAGTTTGAATGGCGAACGAAGGAAGTTGCAACGAAATTTACTTTCACATTGAATGAAGTACAAAACTGAAAATTTCGTGGATTAATCTTCGAAATCTCGCGTAAGTAAAGGCATTTGATCATATTGTAGCTCTTAGAACTTTCGAACATATTTAAAGTGTTTTAAAGTAGGTTTGGACAACTCTTACTGTTCCGTTTACCTTATTAAACATTTAATGTCTTGTTATTTATATCCTGCAAAACTGTTTACCTAAAACTATCTATCAGTACTATCTTGAGCAACAACAATCATTAAAAATAAAAACGTTTATAATCAGCTGATAATTTGAATTGCTAATTCCGGAATAAAAATGCATCGACGTAAACAGCCTATATACCAATGTCTATTTCTTCTCAATGAAATGGCTCAGTGGAAACGAATAGAACAGCAAAGGCAGAGAAAAAAAAAAAAACTGCGTGGAAAAGAAATCTCTCACTCAGCGTTTTTGACT
Organism: Uloborus diversus; assembly: GCF_026930045.1. Classification (NCBI taxonomy): domain Eukaryota; kingdom Metazoa; phylum Arthropoda; class Arachnida; order Araneae; family Uloboridae; genus Uloborus; species Uloborus diversus. The sequence goes on from NC_072738.1 coordinate 38,177,568, forward strand.
CATAAGTTTCACATCATGTTTTGGGTTAACGTATCTTTCTCAGGCGGTTATTGCATGAAGCTAATGTAGTTATCTGCTCGTTTTTATTTTTAATCTGACGGAAAACTTGACATTGGAAAGAAGGGCTTTTAAATTAGTATTTATCTTGTACGCATAAGGATACTCAAATATCGAATCTTATAATAAGTATTGATAAGTTACGCTCAATTAAAATTTTAAACGTTTATGAAACGCTTTATTTTCCTATGATTCTAATCTAATGTTACCTAATATTTCTGGTTGTTCCGGCAAATGATTGATAAATACCTTCCCTGTTCATTTTCGGTACGGATTATAGTAAAAATTGTCAACAACATATTAATTACTGAGCAATTCAAGTGTGAATATAAGAAAGTTAGTGCACGAACAGACAAATTAAAGTCATGAACACTTCTAAACTATGTTCGAAAGTTGAAATGTGATCAAATGCCTTCGTATGTATAAATCAAAATAAATAAAACACAATTGTATTCAAAAACGCACACAACACGAGGGGGGAGGGAAAACCCTATAGGTAGCAATAAAGGTGCCATTTTTCTCACCTAGGGTACCATCTTTTCACCTACGGTGCACGTTGGGTGAAGGGAGCCAGTTTTTCACCCTTGCTAAGGGTGCAATTTCGGCTCTCTTTCGGGTGTCGCTGGTGAACAAGCGTTTCACCCCTGACAGGGTGCCAAACGCAAGCTGTAGTTTTAACAGTGTAGCAACATTTGTTTCTAGGCTGAAATCCATCTGAGTTTTGGCACCAATGTTAAGAATACTTTAAAGATTATCTAACTAATCAGTACATTATTAAAGGAAAAGAAGATGGAATTTAAAAGACGAAACAAATTTTATTTTCGTCCAGATAAATTACAACAGAGTAGTTCTGTACACAAAAGATCAGTGCTGTGGAAGATCTTTATCTTTGGTGGAAAGAACAAATTAGGCAATGTATGAAGCTTAAAAAGTTTTGGTTCAAAAGATCGGACCGCTAATCGGGTCGGAGTTTGCGTATCTCACTCAGCTGCTGGATTACAGTAACGTGGTGGCTTGGCGACTTTGGCTATAAACAATAGAGTTGTACGATCATTTGTTTACATTTAAAGATATTGTTAATGTAATTTATTGTATTTTTTGTTTATTTGGCGAAATATTATTGCTTTTCGTTTTAAAGAATTTTCAGTCATTTTAGTTGAAGAATGTGTTTATTTTACATCGGGGAAGGAGGGGGGGGGGGGGGATGAGTGATTTTCGCTTATTCAGAGAACTGTTTTTACCTTTATCATTTTTCTAAACGATATCCTTTCGATTGTTTTTGTTCTTTTTCATATGGGGGATGTTGCCAGCGGGATTTCCCGTTTGTTCTAGATGAGTAGTTAGATTTTTACACTTAAATCTGCGGACGCTTTTTACCTTTATGGCTGAAAGAACAAACCATCAAGTACGAGAGAAAAAATTAGTTAATAAAACAACTGCTCAGTGGGCATTAGATAAATCAAGTTGCAACAAATATACGAATTCTGACACCATAGCAGCTTAAAAACATTTTTTTTTTTTTCAACAGAACGGTTCAAACACTTGATAGTTTATTGAAATTTTTTAACTTTTCAATTTATAAAGTTTGAACAGAATCGGGGTCCTCTAATATATATATATATATATATTATAATATATATAGTTCAGCCGTTTCATTTTTTTTTACTTTCTTTATTTCACAGCAAGGAAGGACCAACTCGTGGTCCCACGTGCCACACAAATTGGCAAGGTGTTATATTAACAGTGCCACAAAAAGACTTAGCGAGAAATTTTTTTAAATTTGAGAAACTCGTTTTCAGAAAGTTTATCACACTGCAAAAACCCTTATTCAGTTTCAAAGAACACCATTAATAGTTTATTAATCATTCTAAAAAGTTAGTGAACAATTTCTTTTTCCGGAAGAAAGTTGTCAGTTTCATGTCAGTTTTTTGAGCAATCTCGATTGCTTATTGTACTCACTTGACCGTCTTTGTGTGTCCGTGCCTTTTTCAGTTTGGACCAGGAGCCTCCTGCAGTACCACCACCCACCGTCCTCTGCACTCGCGGCTCCTCCGAATCGGTTTTCTCCAGGTCGGTGACGTCCATGTCCTACACATACGCACTCACACACATGCACGCACGTCTACGTGGTGCATACACACAGGTCTGTGCACACACACAAGCCTACACACACACACACCTGTACACGCGTAATCGCCCAAGAGAAAGGGTAGGCTTGGGGGGACAGGAACCGTTTCTAGAAACAATAACTCTAATGAGTAGGGTCTGGTCACAACTCGTGATTGCGAAACACATAATTTGAATTCAAAATTTCAAAATTCAAATTATTTTTTTTATTATATTTTTTTCTTTTTTTTTTTCTCTCACAATTGAGACAGCTAAATCATTATTTTTGGTAGGAATACGTGTGTGGTTTTCAGCTGATCGATATTCAATTGGAGAGTATTTTAATGAAAACATTTCTTCTTAGAAGGTGGGTGACAGGAAGGTGATCTTTACAGATTGTAACTCGGGTGATTATAATTACAGTTCCACTTTCAGAACACCGTAAAAACAAAACCACTGGTCAGAATGACGCCAAATTTCAACGGAATATTATCGAAGAAAGGGGAAAATATATGGCAGAAGAAAAATAAATAGTTGGAATTTTTAGCGATAGATGGCACTGCGAGTGTTAGAATATGTGAATCAAAACACCTGTCACGCGCACGACTCATTGCTAGAATTATTAGCCTCCATTTCCCTACAGCCTGGCCGTCCCGATCACCTGATCTTAACCCGTGTGACTTCAGGCTATGGGGCTGTCTGAAAGTTGTGTTCAGTGCTCCAAATGCAGACTTTGCTGAGCTGGAAGTACGCATTGCGCAACACATTCTAAACGTGACCCCGGAAACATTTCGATCAGTTATGGAACATACTGTTTCTCGATTTCAACTTCGTTCAGAAAACGGGGGACAGCATATTGAACATCTTTTGCGCCAGTCTCACGAAAATTAAAGATCGATTTGATTTTTACTGATGCTTTTTATACAGTTTTTGTGCTCAGGGCAATAAAAAACCGATTTACTTAATGTTTTTTATGCTGTTTTTTGCCCCAGGACAAATAAAAACCGATTTTTCCCATATAATATGCAAGGTGCCCATACACCTTGCCGTGGTGTATGGGCTTACTAAACTAACAGTACCACACTTGTACCCTCGTGCACGCTCAGTAGTACAGTGTTTTAACGTATAGTTTGCACTTTAGGCAGTATTTTATGATTTATTTGTCATTTGTAGTCGACCTTTATTAAATTACTAGCTGCGTCGCCCGGCTTTGCACGGTCCACCTCGAAAATAAAAGTTATGTCAAGTGACGCGAGTTCAACACTCAGGCTTGAACCAAAAAAAAAAAAAAGTCAGTGAAATTTTGCGGCAGATTGCGGACCCCCCCCCCCCCCAAAAAAAAAAGTAAACATTTTAAATCCCCTGATTACACGAAAAGCCTTAAAACAAAAACAAGAATTTTACCTGTTCATAGTCGAGAAAAAAAAATGGCAACAAATCTTTCATCTCAATGATTTTCTTCACCCGATATACATTTTAATAAAAGCGCTGTTGCGGAAAGTTGAGTTGAAGCACTGAATAATAATTTGAATGAAGGAAAGCCTTCGAAAAATATGGATTTTATTTTGAAATCTAAGAGTCATAATTAATAGTTTTTAATTGATATCTCCGCTAATTATTATCGGAGGATTATGTTAAATAGCTAAACATGAAGACGGGAGGATTACGAATCCATCGATACCTGGTTCGATGGTCAGTTCACTGTCGTTCGGGAGAAGAAGCTTGGACATAGATAGATAGATAGATACTCAGATTTTATATGTATAAGACTAACTGCGTGCCCGGCGTTGCACGGGCTACTTAAAAAATGTAAGAGCAGTCCAGTTGATGCTTTTGTAGTACACTGACACTAGTTTCTAACGCGTTAAGGAATAAATAAATGCGCGTAAAGCAAGGTTTAACTAAGGTTAGGTAACTAAAAATAAACTGCATGTAAATCACTCATTTACTTTACGACGTGCACGGTCCTCCTCGAAAATGAAAGTTATGTCATGTGACGCGTATTTAACAATCAGGCTTGAACAAAAAAAAAAAAAAAAACAGCAAAATTTTGCTGCAGATTCGCAACTCCAACGAACTATAGGGGGCACTGAAGTCACTGTCTAATGGCGGAATTGAAAACTAAAACAAACGCACATGGTAACGAAGAAAATGCTAAAAGTGTTGTGATTTTTGTTCGTACGTATGATTGTTTCGCTTTATTCTTTTTAAATTAATTTTCAAAGTCTTGTTGATATTCTGACCCACGTAGAAAGAAATGAGAATTCAAGAAGCATTACTAAACGTCAAAGATTAATGCAAAGTACGTAGTTCGTAGTTCTAAGCAGCTATTTCCATGATGTTGAATTCGATATTTATCAATTCTTGATAAAACTAAATAATAATTTGATAAATTTTACATAACCTAATGACTTTAAGTAACATATTAAGGTTATGTATCTACTTAGCAGAGTAACTATAAAGATGAAAAGATGAAGATATTATTAGCGAAACTTTATTCCAACCAACTAGATGATCGCCATTTTAAAACTTCAAAAACTACTTAGAGTTGCCAAACAATAATAAAGAAATATACATAAACAATAATACAACTTTAACACTTTCCCTTATTATTGTTTAGTGTTCTCGAATGTTATTTTTCAGTTCTTAATTCTAAATCAGTCCTATTTTGCTGCATAGATTTAGAATCCTAGGACCGTAAAGTGGCTTAGTAAAAAGGTCAGCTAACTGTAATTCAGTAGGAACTCGCTTTACAGTAATTTCTTCACTCGTTACCATTTCTCTCACAAAGAAATGTCTAATCCGAATGTGCTTTGTTCTCTTATGGAATTCTCCTTGATTCTGAGATAATTTGACTGCTGCCTCGTTATCCACTTTAAGTTCTGGTACCTGCTTTAAATTTGTTATTTCCTTGAACAATCTCTTAAGCCAAACTAATTCTCTGGCTGCTTCACTAGCTGCAACTATCTCCGCTTCTGTCGTGGAAATTGCTACAGTCGACTGTCTTTGACTGCACCATGATATTGCTCCACCAGCGTAAATACAAACAACACCTGTTGTTGAACGCCCTGTTGTGGTGTCTCCTCCATGGTCAGCATCACTATAGCTTTCTATAATACCTTTCTTGTATCCTGATTTGTAAACTAATCCTTTGTCTAAAGTTCCTTTCAAGTATCTGAATATTCTTTTGACTCTTTGCCAGTCTTTTTTACTTGGGCTTTCTAAAGCTCTGGAAGCTACTCCTACTGCATAAGCTATGTCAGGTCGAGTTCCTGTCATGATATACATTAGTGCTCCTACGGCTTGTCTATAGGGAAATATTGTCTCAGTACTCTCTACTTTCCCGGATTGAATACTCTCTTTGATAATTGGCGTAGACACAGGATTACAATCACTCATGCCGAATCTTTCAAGAACTTTCTTGGTGTAGGCTGTTTGAGATAACTTGATAAAATCATCTTCTTGACGATGAATCTCAAACCCTAAGTAGTATTCAGCAGGTTTTGTTGTAATTTTAAATTCTTTCTTCAGATCTCCAAGGAAATTTTCTAAGTGTTCTTTACTTGTTGACGCAACTAAACCATCATCAACATACAGAACTAAAATAAGTAATTCCCTATTGCTTCTTCTAATAAACAAGCATGGATCTGCTTCACTTCTTACAAAACCAGTTTTACGCAAATATTCTCCAAAACACTGGTTCCAGCACCTTGGCGCTTGTTTCAGACCATAAAGACTTTTCTTTAAGTGGCATACTCTGTCAGTGCCATCTTCATAGCCTTCAGGTTGACACATGAAAATATCTTCTTCTAACTTGCCATACAAAAAAGCTGTTGAGACATCAAATTGTACTAAACTCATATTTTCACTTGCTGCTATACTAAGTAAAGTTCTTATGGCGCTTGTTCTTGCAACTGGACTGAAGGTCTCTTGAAAGTGAATTCCTTTCCGTTGAGCGTAGCCTTTTATTACTAACCTTGCTTTGTATTTATCAATACGACCATCTGGATTTCTTTTTATTTTGTAAACCCACTTGCATGGTATCGGCTTGACTCCTTTAGGTAGTTTACATAACTTCCATGTCTGATTATCTTTCAGAGAAGTCATTTCACTGTCCATGGCCTTTTTCCAGTTGTTCACTTCAGAACTTTCTATAGCCTCTCGATATGTTTCTGGATATTTTTCATCATAGACGAAGGATTCAATTTCCATGATGTATTCTTCAAATCGCTTTGGTTTCTTTATCTGAGAACGATCTCGTAGATTCATACCATGTGAAGACTGAAGTTCATCCTCTTCATCTGTACTTTCAGCTTCGGTATCGGACAGGTTAATACTTTCCTCTCTTAATTCTTCTTCCTCCTCTTCACATGTTTCTTGATCTGGTGGATGATTTCTTGAATCTGAATTTTCCTGTAAGACTGTAATATGTTTTTCACACTCTTTCATTTTCTCATGAAAAATCACATCTCTTGACAGGATTACTTTTCTTTCTTCTTCTATCCAAATTCTATAGCGTTCATCCCCATTATAACCAATGAGAAAACCTTTAACAGCTTTCCGATCCATTTTCTTTCTTTTCTGTACCGGCACATGAGCATAACAAAGTGAGCCGATTATACGCATGTGTTTTATCCTTGGCCTTTTTCCAAACCATAATTCATGTGGACTAGCGTTTTCCACGGATGAAATTCCAGTTCTGTTTAAAATGTATGCAGCTGTATTAACAAGCTCTGCCCATAAAAATGCTGGAAATTCGATTTCTTGGTTGGAATACTTCAGCGTTCTGGCCATTTCTACGATTGTTCTGTTTTCTCTTTCGCTCGTTCCATTTTGTTCTGGTGTGTATGGCGCTGTGAGTCTCTGAATAATTCCTTTCATTTGAAGAAATTCTCGAACTTCTTGGTTGTCGAACTCACCACCATTGTCACTAAGGATTTCTCTAATTGAATGTCCCAAATTTTCAGCATGAGCTATGAACGATTTTAGAGAAAACACGACATCCGACTTATGTTTCAGAAAGAAAACATACCGGTACTTAGAATAATGATCTTTCAACACAACAAAATACTTATACTTTCTGTGTGACTCTTCGAATGGTCCACAGACGTCAGTCGACACAAGTTCACCAACTCTTGTAGCTTTTGGTTTAGTGCCGAACCTTAAACGATGTGCTTTACCATATATGCAAGGCTCGCATGGCTCTTTATCAATATTCACTTTGATATTAAATTCATTTTTGAGCATATTCCTAACGTGACGCTTGTCTTGATGTCCCCATCGACTGTGATATAATTGCAGTAAGGAACTTTTACCGCTATACGTATATGCAATTTGAACTTCGATTTCTTTTTCTGGAAGTATTGGCTCTAGAGCAGCCCTGTAGAGAGTTCCACATATACTTCGAGTGCCATACAGCTTCACTTCATTGTTGATCTTCAACCAGCATTCAGTAGGAGTAGAAGTAAACTCACTATTCTGATTTCTATCCTGAGCAGCTAACACTGAAAACAAATTTCTGCTAATTCCAGGAACATACCAGACATCTTTCAACTCAATTACTTCTGTATTTCTTCCAACTGAAGCTTTGACTAGAATGCTTCCTTTCCCTAAAGCTGTCAACACTTCTTTTCCTGCCGCTTTGATAGTATGGGTGCCCGAAGAAGGAAATGTCTCAAAATTGCTAAAATAAATAAATGTGTTAGTAACATGCCTTGTCGCTCCGTTATCTATCCAAAATGTGCTTGTTTCCCCTTCTGATAGGAAACTTTCTTCACAATAGGATGTCATTGCCGTACTTGGCGATGAAATATTCACTTGATTATTACAGGACTTATTCTGGAAGCTCGAGCTCGGTTTAGGAGGTCGGCCATCTGCAATCCATTTGGAACATGACTTGACCCAATGTCCAACGGCTTTACAATAATTACAAATATTTTTGTTGCTTAACTTGTTTTTGGCTTGAAATTTCTTTGCATGCGCTTTATTTTTAGACTTGGCGACAACAAGAGCTTCTGCAGCTTTTTCACTTCTTTCATTGTTGTCGGCAAAATTTCGCTCAAACATACTTAACTGAGCAGCCAAATCTTCAAAAGGCTTTTCTTCATCTTTTGCAAGAAGCATCCAACTTGATTTGAATGATTTAAAGTTACTTGGTAAAATATGTAGAATTTTGCATACGAGCAACATTTCTGGAAGTTTATTTTCCCCTTTAGCTATGAGCCCGTTATTCAGCTCATTCCACAAACTACTTAATTTCGCTACATGTGTTGAAATGTCATCTCCAAAAGTCCAACCAAACTTAAAAAATTCATTGCAGATTTTAAACAGTTGATCCTTTGATGAAGCTTCAAACAACGTTTTCAAAGCTTCCCAAGCTTCAAAAGCTGTATCTTTGTCCATAATCTTTTGATAAACGGAGTCTGTTACTGTACTTGCGATCATACTCTTGGCATAACTGTTGGCTTTTCGGTATACATTGGCGCATTTTTCATACTTTTTGACTTCTGCAGCGTCTTCTGTACTAGGTAATTCTTCCGGTTTCTTTAATTTACCATCAATTACGTCCAATGCCCCTTCGTGATAATCTAATATATCTCTTATCTTCCGTTTCCACATTGGAAAATCTGCTTCTCCAGATAACGGCTTCACAGTTGTTGATAAATCCATCTTGAACTATTTTCTTTTCGGGTTTAACTTAGTCTCCGCTTTAATCTTTTAAAAACGCAATGAGCTTGCTGGCGCCCATAACCTGATAAATTTTACATAACCTAATGACTTTAAGTAACATATTAAGGTTATGTATCTACTTAGCAGAGTAACTATAAAGATGAAAAGATGAAGATATTATTAGCGAAACTTTATTCCAACCAACTAGATGATCGCCATTTTAAAACTTCAAAAACTACTTAGAGTTGCCAAACAATAATAAAGAAATATACATAAACAATAATACAACTTTAACATAATTGTGGCCTGACAAGAATAACTATTAATGCTAGAAAATTTAATATGACATTACAAATTATTACCAAAAGAAGATGATACTTCTTTGCTTTGCTTTGGCTAGCGCTTGTTTTCCATTTGGAGTTCCGAATTACGGCAAAATAATCGAAAAGTAAACAACTTAAACACCCTCATTACAGGAAAAGCCTTAAAACAAAAGCCTAATTTTATTTCTTTATATTCGAGAAAAAGAAATGGCAACAGATCTTTCATCTCAATGATTTTCTTCACGCTGTAAATTTTAATAAAAGCGTTCATCCGGAAAGTTGAGTTGAAGCACTGAATAATAATTTGAATGGAGGAAAGCCTTCGAAAAATATGGATTTTATTTTGAAATCTAAGAGTCATAATTAAAAGTTTTTAATTGATATCTCCGCTAATTATTATCGGAGAATTATGTTAAATAGCCAAACATGAAGACGGGAGGATTACGAATCCATCGATACCTGGTTCGATGGTCAGTTCACTGTCGTTCGGGAAAAGAAGCTTGGACATAGATAGATAGATAGATAGATAGATACTCAGATTTTATATGTATAAGATGATGCTTATAGCGCCATCTATTGCTAAAAATTCCAACTATTTATTTTTATTCTGCCATACGTTTTCCCCCTTCTTCAATAATATTCTGTTAAAATTTGACGTTATTCTGACCAGTGGTTTTATTTTTACAACGTTTTTAAGTAGAACTTTAATTATAATCACCCTGCACATTACATATTTAAAGTAAATTATTTTTCCTTCTGGAGAAGCACGGATTTTCATTTTGTTCTAATTGTACAAAGTAGTATTACAATTAAATTCTTTATTCTTCAAGCAGCGGGGTTTTTTTCGCTCGATTCTTATCCTAAGCTGCATGACCAATGTAATTCTTTCATTCAAATTTAATATTATGACATCTGATTTGTCTGCATGTATAACAAGCAACGTGAAAATTAAAAATTGTAAAACACCCCGACTCAGTCGCAACTGTAGAATCAAGAGGGAAAATTGAAAATCTTATTAAAAGCCTTACATTATTAAAAATCGGTGTAAAGTATTTAATTTGCTACTAAATAGAAACTGGCACCAGGTAAAAATTTTAAATCATTGCTTTTAATTTCCTTATCGGCCAACAATGAATTCAGTTATCAATCGCGTGAATAAAGACTTAGCCGTTATTAAAATATGCTTAAAATAAAACGTTATAATTCGAATTCTATGAAACATAGAAGTTCCAAACGCATTCCACCAGACGCGGAAAAAAATTCTCTTTACTTTGGTATTCAATTTTTAAAAAATTAACTATGTTTTCACTGCAAAAACCGCTAAAAGCCTTTTAGAGGTTTTCAATTAATATCTTCGTTAATTAATGTCATCCAAAGATGCAACCTAGCTAAGAACACTCTTTTCGAAGATTTTTTTTTTTCAAAATTGGTCTACCTGTTTACTCGCTAGAGTGCCATACACAGAGACACAGATACACAGACACGTTAAACTTCTAACCCACCTCCATTTGTGTGTCCGAGGGTTAAAAATAGTGTTTATTTTCATTGTTTTTTTAATTAATTTATTTATTAATATTTTTAGACGATAAAACAAATTTTAGAGACTTTCTTTTTTTTTTTTGACAATTTCTTCCGGACTGGATAGTTTGCTATAGTTATTATTTTGTTATATAACTTTAAACGAATAGCTACGGTGGTTTTAAATGATATTTACTGAATTGAATTACATGTTTTCTTATTTGAAATACGGAGTTTTGAGAACAGTTGATGCCATTACAGTAGGATTTTTTATGGCTTCATGAAATACGTTTGGAGCTTAGGTAAAATTACGTGTGCATATTTTAATTAACGAAACCGAATCGTTTTTTCAATTTCGGAGTAGAGAGGGAAACTTACAAACGCTTTTTTGTAACCTTATAATACGGCCAGAGCCGTGCGAGTACAGCTAGTAGTTTTTTTTTTTTTGAGAGCAATCACGAATTGCTCATTATTTTTACTTGATCAAAGTTGATGTTGCTCATGTTTTTTAGATTACCTTGACAACGGCTGTTGTCAATATTTATTTTTCTTCGTCATGGTTTCAAATCGTCTGCTTTTTGATTTTGTTCATGTTTTTCAAAGGCTTAGCTCAAGCAGACTTTACATTTAAAAAAAGGAATTTTTTTAGACTTTTTAAGGAAAAAACACTTAAATGGATGAACTAAAACAGCAAAACTTCATCTAAGTACAAAATTTCCAGATTACTAATTCCAATCATTTGAGATCGATAAGAAATAAAAAAACACATAACGTTATACGCTGTAAATAACCTTTATGATAAGTACTGGGGGATATCGGCCATATAAAATCTTTATCTCTATTACCGCATCCTAATCACCATTTCTTCTTTTATGAATATGCCTCGTATTTCCTATTCAAGAAAATCCCCAGTCAATATAACGGGTTCTTGACCATTTCCATTTTCTTCCATTTGTCCCTTCCCTCAACAAGAAATCTGATTTATTAATTGTAATCTATAGTAGAATGTTTCAAAGCACAATATTCAGATTGATGAGAAACAAATGATTGCAAAATCTTTGATTTTTACCAAACTTTTCGAAGGAATTTCAGATGATGTATGGGCAAAGTGCGCCAAAAAATATGACACAAATTTAACATTAGAAAACATGAATTTAAAGAAACAATTCAACCATAACAACTTTTCAGTAAGTTACCGCCCTATAGCATAACAACTTTGTCTAATTTGACATCTTAGCTAATTTTTGAAACCGATGATGTTTTAAAGTCCTATTAAGTTTAAAAACCAGCTAATACAGGGTGTCCTGAAAAAGACTGACTGTTTCCAAAAATGCATAACAGGAAAACGGTTAATGATAAAAATCATATTCTTGCAAAAAAATTCATGTGGCGGGCCGTAAATTTTTCCCTCCATAGTAGCGAATTTTAGTCAAAAATTTTCCAATAGATGTCGCTGCAGATAATAAGCGCGTAAATCAAAGAAAGATAGAAAATTACATCATAATTTTTCAAAAAATGTTTTTAATGAACAAAATTACAAAACAAAATTTTCAAAATGTCTACCGTCGCGTCGGCTACAATCACATGTCGCAATAGGAGAAAAAATTGGTGAATTTTAATTATTTATTTTTCACTTACAGGCTTACTATCCGCAGCGCCATCTATTGAAACATTTTTTAACAAAACGTTGGTTCTCTAAGGGAAAAAATTTACGGCCCATCACATGAGTTTTCCAAGGGCGCCTATATGCAAAACTTTAAGGGGGGGGGGGCTCAGACATTTTCCTCCATGGTTTAGCAGGATATTTTCCTCATAGAAACCGATTTCAGTACAGATTAGAGTTATTAAAATTTGACATTTTTAATAACTTATTCATTAATTGCTGGAGAAGAAATGTTTTTAAATTTTTGCAAAGAAAAAAGTACTAAAAGCAAGGAAGTTCTAATTTCAAAGGGGGGGGGGCTTAAGCCCCGGCTTTCCCCCCCCCATATGGCCTCCCTTGGCGTTTTCTGCAGCAGCCTTTTTCAGGACACCCAGTAGGTGCGGTATTTATATATTTTTTTTTTTTTTTTTGCGAAAAAGTTTCCTGATCGCAACAAGTTCTATGACTGCGATTTTACACTATGACGAAAAAATATTTTATCTATCAGTTTAAAGCTGTATTAGGCTTCCTTACTCGGTGTTTCTTCTTCATCTTAGTTATGACCTTCCCGTAGTATGTGAACCCCGATTGAGGGCGAATGCAGTCTTCTGATATTTTAGATTTGAAGGCATTGCTTGCAACTCCGACTTAGCATCGACCATATTCGCTTTTAAAAGGATGTCCTGACAATTCAGGAAGGTGCCAGGTTACAAAAGCTTTTCCTGATGGTTCCTGAGCTAGTCCAGAAACATGACTGGCTTTGAATGGGAAATTTTTCCGGATTTTTCAGAAAGATTCCTAGTTAATTTCAGGAAGTTCACTAACTTTTAGCGGGAAACTTTCCTGGTTTTTGCCAGATATGTTATGGAAGAATTCAGTCAGATTAAATGCCCTATGTTTTCCAGGAACGTTTCGATTTTTTCTTTTCCAGTGTAATCCTGCCCATTACAAAATGAAATGTTTTGTTTCTGCTTTCAGTTCATCCGCCATCTCTCCGTAGTGCAACTATACTGCCGTGTGCAGATAAAGGGCAGTAACTGCAATTTTTTAATTTTTATTTATTTATTTATTATTATTGTTATTATTATTATTATTTTGTCATTTATTCTACGTTAGATTCATTGTGCAAGCTTGCTTATTTGGTTTCTTCTGAAAAAAAGGCGCGAAAAAAAAACGTCTAATTCCAAGATTTCCCTATGGTTAATATTAAATCCGACACACATTTCTTCAAATATATCGAGAAAACTCATTTCTGCTGATATTGCCGTTTACCTGCACACGGCAGCATATAATAGTTCAGGTTTTCCGTTTTTCAGCCGTAACTGTTAACAGCACAGATGTCTCATTTTCCAAAGTTGTCGCTACGCCGTATTCTAATAGGTACACTCTTAATTCAAAAGAGCGAAAAAATAACTCTTAAAAAGAGTGAAATCTATTGCGGGTGCATTCATTCTTTCTGAGTGCTAGCTTTATCGAAAAAAGACGCTTTACGAAAAAACCAAGACTAAAACTTTTCTTTATTCGCGTGAAATTCGGACACACTCCTTTGATGAGCGAAATATAAAAACATTCTTTAAAAGAAGGACTCAAAACCAATTTCATTGGTTCGATTCTGTCACGTGATTTTGTTTAGGGAGAATCTTCTATACCTCCACGTTAGGCTTACCCGACGTTGGTAGTGGATGTCGCTATCTAAATGTCTTCATTTAATGAATTTAAACAATATTTGTTGCCGAATGAGGTTTCTGAAGGAAGTGCACAAAACTGTTTGGTAAGTGCGAAGAATTTTCTTTTTTATTAAAACTTGTAACTGTTAATATTTCTTGAACTGCTCGTATATCATTACAAATCATCCACGTGCAATGTTACGGCGAACTTTTTGTAACTTTTTCTTCCAAATGAATGAAACTTTCATCAACAATTTTATTTCGATCATCCAAACCAAAATATGACATTTGAAACAGTCGTTACCATCTTTGGTGTGTGTGTACTGTATATATATTTTAGGCAGGTGTTACAGATCCGACCATGCGCAAATCTATAGGTCGGATACCGAATCCGCTCCCGATGGTCGGAGCTCCAACCACTGCGTATATTTTAAATTAATCAAACATTGTTTTTGTGTATAATAAACTTAAAAGAGTATCATAAACTTTGTATAATACACTCATTCATATGTGTAACGGGCCATTCATTAATTCAGGGTCCTGAGGGGGAGGGGTGGAAAATTCTCTACATACCCTTGCTTGGAGAGGGGGGGGTAGATCCAATCTTACGTAATATTTTCCAAGCCGATATTTTATATTAGAAATCCGCGGTCAAGTGGTTTGGCAAATATTATATTTCATTTGCTTCAGGAAGGTAAAAGTATGTATTATAGGATGAGCTGTTTTTTACTTGTGTTTCAAAGAATGAAACGTGTAAAATATAATAAAAGAATCGCACTGTGTTTTGCATGTCTTATTTTTAATTATTATCGCATCATATACAAAAATTATTTGTCAAAAAACATTCGGTCTAGATTCCTTACAGTAAACATTTCTTTACTCAAAAATGTTTTTAAAAAAATTAAAAAAAAAAAAGATAGTTAATTTAAGAACGATCCCAGTGATGTAATATTTGTTATTTTATTATTGTGAAGAAAAAAAAGAATCTTACGTAAGATGGGGGGGGAGGGAATCTTACATACCCTTACATAGGGGGAAGGGAAGGTCAAAAATATTGCCAAAATTGTCCTTACGTAATTAATGAATGGCCCCGAAGAAACAAAATTGAATTCAAACGTATCTTGTCATAATTTATGAGTGACTTTTTAAATTAATTTGAACTGAGGTAACTTTTAAAACATTATTAATGTTAAAAGGCATACCGAGAAAATCAATATAGAGTTTCAAAATTTTAAATCTATTTATTTGGAACTGTGTGGGTTTTTTAGTTTTATTTCAATCTTTAGATCGGAAATGTACGTAATATTGCACGTGGGTGATTTGTAACGATATACGAGTAGTTCAAGAAATATTACCAGTTAAAGTTTTAATAAAAAAGAAAATTCTTCGTACTTACCATACAGTTCTTGTGCATCCTCTTGGAAACACTAAAAACATTTTTTTTTTCATTTTTTAAATTAAAAAACTAATTTTTTTTTCAAATGAAATAAGTTTTAAAAACAGTTTTAAATTCAAATACACAGCATAAGCACATGAAAACACGTTTAAAAAACAATTTCACCAAAGGAGAGTGAAATGATTTTACCTATTTTATTCTAAAAAAAGAGTGAAATAGCGGCTTTCCAAAACGGAAAGCAACCACTCATTTAGGATTTTAATTTAGTCTTAAACAGAGTGAAAAACACTTATCAAAAGGGAGTGAAATTAGCTTATCCAAAAGGAGTGAAAATAACCGCTCCGCAAAAGGAATGAAATTCACTCCTATAAGGAAAGTGCGTTTTCGACACTGGAAAGGAGTGAAAATTTACCCAGTCTGAGTTAAAATCGCTGGAATTTTTTAAGAGAGTAGAGAAAAATAATTACATTTCTTGCAGGATACGATTTCTAAGGTCTTGATCACAATGCTGATGCCAGCCTTTTGCAACAGTTGCATTTTCAGGAACTATTAGCTCATTTTGGAAAAATGAAGCAACTTGTAAAGCTTCACTATTCCTACTGGATTGAGCATTGGCTGGCGGGAAACTTCGGCTGGACAGACTATCCACAGATTCTGCAGGGTCAGTCTCAGCAGTCGATCCTGGTTGTTCCTGACTTTGCTGAAGATCTTGTGATGTCTCCATGACGCTCAATTGTTGTGGATCTTGCTCGTTTACTGCGTACGAAAAACAGAAGAGCCTTATGAATACAACAAAGAAAAAGAATACTTAACAATTGAGGCAATCAGTACACTGTAAAAAAAAATCGAACTGTCACTGATTATTTCCATGGAACGTTTCCAGATTTCACAGGTTTTCATCTTTCAAACGTGAAAATCAAGTATCTTTGTCAGAAAGTTTTCTGAACTGCTACAAGTTGCACAAATGCAGACCTCTCACCGATATGAAAAATATTTTTAGCTACCAGTTTAAAGATTAAGTGAACGTATTTATTAAGTGTATCGGCTCGCAGGCGTGTACGGCCTGTTTAGATTGACTTAACTCACGGTGCGAAGGGGAAAACCTATGGATCCCGCTGCTTTGCAAGAAGTTAAAACTTACTTAAGTTTTATCCGAAAGTTCTAGAAACATGACTGGCTTTAACCGGGGATATTTCTGTATTATTTCAAAAGACTTAAGGATGATTTCAGGAAGGTTACTGACTTTTAGCGGAAAGCTTTCCTGTTCTTAGTAAAACATGTTACTGGCAGAAATTGGGTACAATGCCCATTATTTTCTAGGAACATTTCTTAATAGCTTTTACAGTATATTAGAAGATAAAGTCTTATTCTAACCTTCAGTTATCTCAACACTTGATCTCCATTGCATCATACTAGTTCTATTTCTTCTGCCTCTTCTAACTGTAGATAAAGCGGCTAACACTGCGCGCAGATCTGCTGGTGATAGACGATACCGTAGCCATCTTTTCTGAACAACAGCACCTACGACTTAAAAAAAAATGAAGGAAATAAATCTAAGCCAACATATTCTTACGCTTGCATTAAATCACACAGAATCACAAAGACGGGTCGAGAGATAACACTTTAATGCTTGAAAGTGATACAGCAAGCAATGCTCACTGTTACTCACTAACAGCCTCGAGCTATTATCACACATGTGTGTATCGCATTTAAATAATTTTAAATACATCAATATAAGAATTAAAAGGCAATACATGTACAACTATTAAGCATCAAAATATTTGATTCTTTTAGTGCTACCATAATTGAAATTTTTTTGAAAATATTTAATGCTGAAACATTTCCAAAATTCATTTGAGAGTCAATACTGACACTCAATACTAGTTGCGTGCTTTATAACGTTCGCCTCTTAATGATGACATCACAAACCAGTAGTATGGCCCTTGCTTGTACTCTAGACTGCAGGCAATGCTCGAGCCTCCGTCAGACACCAAGCGCCAGATTAACCTCTGATATTATAGGGGAAGCTTGGTCTCATTTTGGGGTCCCCACTTTGTTTCGGGAAATTTTTCCAAACATTATATGTATATTGATACAACACTAATCCTAAGTGGTCCAGCAGAATTCCGAATTTTCCGAATTCTACCTTACTGACTGGCAGAAATTCGTTTATTACATATGCTGCGCTTGAGTTCTCAGAAAATATGGATAGTAACATGTTAAACCCTATGTGAGACTCCACAAACATTTCATGAAATTAAACATCATAAAAGTACATTGTAAGTGCAATCGAGTTGAATCAAATACCACATTAGAAAATATAACTTGTGGCTACACTTTATCAACTGTATTTCTATAATCGTTTGATCCTTTCAAACATTTTTGTTTAGAAAGTTCTAACATTTGCAATCTCTTTAAAAAAAAAGTGAAAAGCAGAAACTGGAATTTTTCAGCAGTTTTACAGTCATATTTGGACCCTCTAAAATTTCTGAGGGGAAGCTCAAGCTTCCCGAGCATTTTGGGTAATCAGGCCCTGCAGACACCCGAACCACCCAACGAAGCCAAGAAATAAAAAAGCTTCAATTGGCGGTGCGGTGCATCGATATACAATCGATGGATCAGATATAATTAGCTGAAAGTTCGAAAAGAGTTTAATCTCAAGACCAGTAATTTTTTAGATTCAGAAAAAAACTCTTTCTCCCCGTACAACAAGAATAAGCAACCAGTGCAATTTTTTCTAACTCAAAAAAAAAATAAAAAAATAAAAATACTTAAAAAAATAATAATAATAATTAATCTTTTGTACATGATATTAAAGGCATTTTTATTGAGGTGTAGATTACGAAAAACTATGAGAACTTTGATGGTCCTGGTTCAAGTTTTGTTAATTGTAAAGACTTCCCTTCACGGAAATGAGGACCGCTTATGTGCAATGCTCAAAGTATAGTGTATTTCAGCATAAATACAAACCTAGACACGGGATTGTACTTTCCGTACCACATTGTCCATGTACAACATTGGTTGATGACATTCTGTCATAAGTTTCCCCGTAGTGCGGTCAGTAGCGTAGCTAGGTGTTGGCAGGAGTAGCTCTCGGCAGGAGCGCAGCAGCCGGGGGGGGGGGGGGCGGCATTTCGACGGATTAAACAAAAAAAGTTTTAAGAGCTTTTTTTTTTATCATAGAATTTGAAAAATGCGTTAAAAATTGTGAAAAAAAAAAAAACCTTAAGAAAAAGAGCTGGAGGAGATATACTATATACACTAGGGTGTCCCAAGATATAATGGCGAAAAAAAAATTTGTGAAATCGAATACGCATACCCTCCAAATCTTTTCCATTTCACCTCAGAAACATGAGGAAAAAGTTTTATTGCAATAAAATAACGGGAACCCGTGCCGACTTGAGGTCTAAGTTGGACCTGAAATCCTGTACGGCGACTACAGTCGAAAGATTGCTAACTGTATAATTCCTTACTACACGCAATATCAGTTTATTTAAAGCAGATATTTACAACAATATTAGACTACAAGAAACATTACTGCACAAATTTTTATTTCAATGTTTGCTTTTTACAGTCAGGATAGAGCTTTCGGTGCTCTTGAACGCAACGTAACACAAATTGTTGTTGTTCCTCATCAGCTGTTAGCAAACCATGAAAGTCCTGCATCATTTTTACCGCTCTTTCAGCTGCATCGCTTACTGCTCTAAGCATTGAGACAGTCTTTTTCACATCAAGGAATGAAATATTATTGACCATACCTTAAAAGCTGGATGAATTTTTTTAGAGCAGTTTAGAGATGATTGGGTCCACATTTTCGTACTTTTTTCAAAAAGCACAAATCTTTTTTGGGTGCTTTGACTGTCAAAATGTATTGAAGCCATGGTTTTACGTATATTGTCACTAAAATCAAGCAGAAATCAAATAATGCTTCATTTTTCTTGCTATCAAATTTTAGCTATGAACTAAACAGAAACAGTTTTAGGAAGTAAATCGTTCGAGCCATCCATCGAGCTTGGTGCATGGCTCCCGGTGGTCTTATTTTAAATTCATTTTCTGTATCTCCACCTAAAAATAAGATAGACAGTTCTATCAACTCTTGATAGTCATTCCTGACCGTAATATTAGTAAGTTCAGCACGCTAAAAATCAAATAAATTTTCCAAGACAGGGTACATTTCGGAACAACTCCGCAGCTCCTCCATAGCACTGTATTTTAGTGGGATGGATAATTCATATATATATAATGGTGGCAAGCAAAGGAAAGCATTTCTCTATCAATTTTTTGCTCAAGAATAGCGCAAGGACCACTTAAAGGACTTGTTTTGGAAGCTGTAGTATCACAACAGAGAGTTTTAACTTTGTCTTCGAGGTTTCAATCTAAAACTGCCTTTCAAATAGCCTGTGTTTGTTCTTTTCCTGTAGAATTATCCAGTTTAGACTCAACAATGAGTTGTTCGTCATATCCATATGAAATAACTATAGATAAGCGATCTTCTTTTGATTTTTGAGCACCCAAAGTAGGCAACAGTTTCATATTCCACGGTAAATTCACTACATATGGTACCTCGTACTAAAAACCAATTTTTATTCTTTTCTCGTGCTCCTTCCGCTTTTCGGTTCGAATTCTTTGAATTGAAGATTTACCTATGAGAAATTCATCAATGTTACACCACAGTACGTCAATAATAGCTTCAAGAATAAACACATAATCTCGTATACTTGGACATCTGTCCAATGCAGCAACTGACTTTGGAGTAATAAAATCGCTCCTCATTACATATTTACTTGTTCCAGGTTCTGATAATACTTGTTCCAGGCTCTGGAATACTTGTTCCAGGTTCTTATATACTTGCTCCAGGTTCTAATATATACTTGTTCCAGGTACTGATTTATATGTTTCAGAGAAATCTTCTGAATTAATATTTTCACTAGAGCTCAAAGAGGAATCTTCTTGTACAAGTTCATACAATTCCGAGGATGTTGTAGTGGAATCGTATTTAATGCACCTGTTTTCTTCTTTGACAGCTCAAAGCAGCTCAGAAAATCCCATCTTCCTCTAGTTTGATTAACCGAAGTGCATCAGCATGTGCAATATTGAATAAATTGTTTAAATTACTCTCAAATTCTTGTTGGCGCTGCCTGAATACTTCTTGCAGTTTCTTTCCTTTCCTTTTTTTTTTGGAAGTCTCTCCAAATTTGATACAGGTTTGTAAGTTTATTCACACAATTTGGCAACGATTTGGTGGGAATGCGTGCCTTTTCCCAAAAGATGATGCATTCCCGAATAGCGAGATTTGCACTTTCACTGTTGGTTAAATTTACTTCTCGAATGTCATAAAACAAAACAGACAGAACTTGTCCGTTAGAGGGAAGTTTCAAGCCCGTAATTTGGTGTTTTACGCAACTCCTATTAAAAATCTCTTTTTTCGAACTTTGCAATTCTACTGCCATATTTCGTTCCCTATGGAAGGACTATACTGCGCTCGCTGACCGGAATGTATTCGTACTGACACGTTTGACGGTTTGCAAATTGCCACGGATACGCAAAGTATCGCGTCGCCAGCGTTTGCTTGCTTATGAATACACGTGCTATTTACACGTTAAGGCCTTTAGGCGCAAGTCGGCACGGGTTACCGTGCTTCAAATTGTATGAAATTTTTTTTACAACGGTTTTGATATAAAAGGAAAAAAAGGAGAGGGTATGCGTTTAAAAAAAAGACTTTCATTTTTTTGGGACACCCTAATATACACATACATAACATCTACTGAGAAGGAACACTAGGCATCATTGAAAACAATTCTAAAAAAGAAAATAAGAAAAAAAAATTACAATGCTGCCTCCAATTGATTGAATCCATTAATCAAAATGATAAAAAAAAAAAGTTGCAGGTCACAATGAGTCCCCATGTGGGCAACCCTAGAGTGGGGGGGGGACGCAATTTCTTTAGTTCGCCAGGGGCGCTAGACCCCATAGTTACGCTACTGAGTGCGGTTTCAAATTTCTTACAACGACACGTCCGCCATCTAGGGGCTAAACGCGCTTTTTTTTCCTATGTCTGCTATAGTAAAGTAGCATGTTTTGCTTCTAAATTGTGGTTTCTTATTAACTCCATGTTAGTCCACACTCAAGAAGCAGCACAATCAAAAAGCAAAACACGCTACTTCATTATAGCAGACATAAGAAGAAAGCGGTATTTAGTCCCAAGATGGCGGACGCGTCGCTACTTAAACTGCGATCTAGAGCTTTAAGTGAATACACTCACATTCACTGATGTTTGATGTTCTCCTACCGAAAGAAGACCAAAGGTACAGGTCAGGTGAGTGTGAAGACTATTCTACACAACCACCATGTCCGATGACTTGGAGCTGGACTGCATTTCTCGCTTACCAAATTTTTAACATCAATCAACGCAAGATGTTTTATCTTGCCTAACTCAGTGATGCTGAACAACTTCGTAATATACATTTTTCCTGCATCTTGTGCCGTTTCCGAGATAAGATTGCTAACTCCGAATCTTGCCTCCAGGTGGCGCTGTAAGTAGCTTCATTGCTCAGAGCATGGCAACTTAACCATACCTGTAGATTACTTTTTTGGTTTTAGCTCCTGCTGTTCAGAAAGCTTTGGTGCGACAATGGACTTTAGCAAGGCACACCGCAAAATGCACTTTAGCATTATTGATGCTTGGGTAGAAGAGTTAAAGACATCGAATTCATAAGAAATGGGGAAAACAAGACTTCCACAGTCTGCTCCTTATCAAGAAATTCGGCACGATTGTTTCGTGAAATATATTTCTAACTGAGAATTAGCAACGATGCTTCACAAAGAAAACTTGTTTCGCCAAAGCTTGATTAAAGCAACCTATGATCATCTTGTTTTTTTTTACCGATTTTAGGGCGGACACGTCTAAAGGGCTGTTCACTTATCTACCGTCTGTCCCGCCCATCTCGTTTTTTGACGTGACGAACTGCTGACGAAAACAGAGTAGCATTCACATACGGTCGCTGTACATCAATCACGTGGCTGAATTCACCCACAAGAGAGAAGAGCGTGCTGCTTGGCAGAAACCAATGAAATGCTGTCCTACTTTTGGCTCCCGTCAGATAACAACGTTCTTCTGATCGAAACCGGTCCCGTCCAAGATGGCTTGCTGTCATGGCAACCAGCTAAGAAAATCTGTTTCGGGTGAAAAAAATCGGTGCGGACGTGACAGACGGCCGATAAGTGAACAGCCCTTTAGGCAGAGCACCAACAATCTTGAGCTACACATTACGTACCATTTGCAGTAACTGATATGGCTTAGTGCGGTGAGCATTGTTGTGTTTTTTATCTTTTATAGGGTGTATTGTTCTAAATGGTGGTTCTGTTATTTCTCTCAGCGACATAGGCGGATTTATGACTGAGTTCCTGGGGATGCAGGATTTTTTTTTTTTTTTTGAGCAACATTTTTAATTGCCCTCCCCCCTCCCATGTTTTTGTCTGTTTTCTGTGATGCGTAAGGCCATTCTTGACTTTTTTATGTGTCGTTTTCATTACTGTGTGTAATCATGCTGTCCTTTTTAAATTGACCTTAAAAGAGAGGTGGCTGGTATTAAGAGAGTGACGCAGTCTGACGCAGTGCTCCCTTTTAAGTGGGATATAGAATATCTCCAGTTTTAGGGGGACCCGGGAGTTACTCCCCCGGAGGAAATTATCTAAAATGGATATAAAATTCTGCATTTTGAAGTCTTATAAGGGTTAATTGGAAATAATAGGCAAATAATTTTTTTTTAAGTTTTACGCTTTAAAAGAGCTTTGTGATGCAAGTTAATATTTAAAAGAAATGGTGCACAGATTTAGAGAATAGGTATCAAGAGAGTAACATTCTACCCATTTGAACAATTCATAATTTATACACTTGATAAGAAATAAAATTGAAGCACACTTTGCTTAGGAGTTTCAAAGACTTGTCTAATTATTTTCAAGGTTTGGTTGGTTAGATTGGGTTTTTGGCTCAAGAGCCCTTGTAGGCTATACTGTGCCAATTCTTTTCAGGGATTTTAGAACCTATGAATAATTTGCACTTTCCAGTTTCTGAAATTGAGTAGTAGATTATACAGCTGTACAGTATTGTTAAAACTTTGTAACAAACGGCTATTTTAAGTTTAAAAGAAAAAATAAACTTTAATTTCCTATTCAAAAAAGAAAAAATCATGATTTTTTTGTTATAAGATTTTGGAAGATAAGTTGTTACTATATAAACTCCTGCCAAAACTGGGGGACATTGTCCCTTTGCCCCCCCCCCATAAATCCACCCATGCTCTTCTGAACTATTCAAAAACGAAAAAAATAATGATTTTTTTTTTAATTTTTGGAAGATGTGCTGTTACTATATAAAGTCCTCCCAAAACTGGGGGGGGCATTGCCCCCCTCTGACCCCCCATAAATCCGCCCATGCTCAGCGAGCCTTACGCATTCAGTTCCAACTTGTAGACATGATCCTGTTCAAGATGGAAAAGATATTCATATTTGGTATCAAACTTTATAGCCACGGGAACTGCACTGAAAACAAAAACGCTGGTGGATCTCAGACCTTAATAAGGCAAAAAAAAAAGTAAAACTTTTTAATAACCAAATAAAAAATATATTTTCAAGGTATCTGAAAGCAAGGACATTTGCTGGCTTTTACAATTACCTGCTTGCTGCTGCCGACAGCATAAATTTAGTGTTGAAGACACGCACACACGACAATTTATCATTGTATACGTTGCGAAAAAAATTCCTAACATTTTACGGTAAAAAGTACTGCCATCCATAGTGCCAGTACGTTTTACCGTAAAAATTTATTTTGCTTCAAAATTTTACGACCAAAAACACCTTGGTTAGTTGTAACAAATGACAAAAGTTTTCCAAGTTAGACGATTCTGAGATCTCATTGTTTGCAGTATAGGGAGCCATCCACTATACCGACTGGGTGTCAAGGGAGGAGCTGGAATGGGGAGTTATACACTTCACGCCATAAGTCACACCGTCGTTTAACAAGAGGCGCTGCTATCATTTACTTTTTTCGGTAATATTTACTGCAAAAAATTTCTGTTATGTAAGCAATCAATTTTACAGCAATATTTCCCGTAATTTTTCTGTACTGTAAATGCTGAATTTTACAGTATAATTTACCTTAAGTTTTTTTCTGTACTGCAAATGTATTCAATTATACAGCAATATTTATACCGTTAACTTTCTGTAAAGCAAATACTCAATTTTACAGTAATATTTCCGTATTTTAATTTCTGCGATAAATACTCAATTTTACAGTAATATTCTCGCATTTTAATTTCTGCGATAAATGCTCAATTTCACAGAAATATTCGGCATAATATTTTCTGTACGATAAATACTCAATTTTACAGTAATATTTTCCTGATTTTTAACAGTGTTCAATTATTCAAATGATATACTTACGAGTAGAAAAGCGACGACAAATAACACAAGATTCACCAGTTTGACATGCAGATATGTGATTTAAGACACGTTTGCTTGTGTCACAGTTAGAAAAATAACACTGCCTAGCATCCCCATTCGATCCATTTTCACGTCTTCTACATTTAACCGCTTGCATTATGTACATAAATAGCCGTCGTCTTAACATTTTTTTCTCAGGGCTAGGCAGTTGACGAAGAGCCACGGCTATTGGAGTAACTGCATCAGACATAATACTGCTTGCTGAAAGGAAATAAGGAAAAGTATCAAAGTAACTGCACAATCAAACACTAAAAAAAATTCCGAAACGTTACTATTTCTGTGTAACGTTTCGTGATTTCAACGGTTTTTATCCACTTCTTGCAAAAACTAAGTATTATTGTCAAAAAGTTTTCTGAATTGTTGCAAGTCTGTTTCTCACTGTGGTGAAAAATATTTTTAGCTCTCAGTTTAAAGGTTAACAGAGCATATTTATAAAGGGTATCGACTTCAGTTCGATTACGGCCCGCCCAAACTGATTAAACTCCCGAAGGGAGCTAATAAATCCACGGACTACGTAGCTTTGCAAGAATTGGAGACGAGAAAAAATTTTGATACTAACCTGCAATTCTGTCTTAGCTTTGGGAACTTCCTTGATAAATCAAAAAGTTGCCATCAAGCTGTTATTTAAATACCCCTAAGCTTACTTTAGTTCCAGGGATATGACTGGATTTAAACGGAAAGATTTCTGAATTTTTCAGGGGGCTCTCAGGATAATTTCAGGATGGTTAATGAGTATTAGCGGAAAATGTTCCTGGACTTAAGCAATGCCGTGTGTTTTATTGTTACGGTGTTCTATTCCAGGGGGTCTCGGGGAGGGCCGTCGGGAGTGGGAAAAGTTCGTTCTGGCTTGAAGCGCTGAATTAGTGATTTGAGCCAAACTTGGAAATTAAGTTGTGCGCTTAGTATTTAACAAAGATATACATTGTAGATACTCATTTTGTTCAAAATGTTAATTTCTACAAGTAATCTGCCTTTATGTATGGCCATTGGAAGCGTTATTTTTAAGATATTGTTATATTAATGAAAAAACAGGTGTTTTTTTGTCACTAACTTGCCCGTAACGGCTAAAGCTCACTCAGTAGAAGGGGGAAAACTTAGTATGGTCATTCCATACCCATACGGCATAGATTAATGCAATTTCTATCTTTCCACCAATTACTTCCGTATTCAACTCCTCAACCAAAGGGCTAAAAGCCCTTCCTCTTTGGCAGCAGAGGAACCAACCAAATACAAGCTCCCCAAATGAGCCCCCGGAGCTAGCAGCATTGCCCCCCCCCCCTCCATACATACACACACAGTTTGCTTCACCGTAGGAAGGATTTGATGCATTTTTCTCCTGCTTTCTCCCTTTCCTCCGTTTACTGATGTCATTTAAGCTTTGCTCCAACGAACGCCCTGTTTGATATTCAATGATCTGT
Source organism: Uloborus diversus (assembly GCF_026930045.1). NCBI lineage: Eukaryota > Metazoa > Arthropoda > Arachnida > Araneae > Uloboridae > Uloborus > Uloborus diversus. Next base: position 38,203,862 of record NC_072738.1, read on the forward strand.
CAGTTTGCCACTACTGGACTAACCTAAGGCCCACATAGTGGAGGAGCCGACGCATCCGCCATTTTGGAGCAAACTTGATCCAGTGCTTCGTAGCGATAGCATTTTTGCTGATATTTACATTTCTTTAGCATGTGTTTAATTGAGTCAAATGGGTGGTTATTCGGCTGTTAATTGTGTAAACAGCTCCAAAAAAAGGATTTCAACTCTTCAGATTTCCAGCAGATGCAGAAAGAAAAAAGAAATGGATAAATAATAGCCCGCGAAGTGACTGGCAGCCTGGAAACGAAGTCAACTGTTTCCAAAAGTTCGCCAAAGTTCACCTTCGCTCTCCGACTCTTTCGTTCCCTATCTGGCGAATGATTGCCAATAAAGGTAGCTTTCCCTGTTGTACGCTTGCTCCATAATGGCGGATGCGTCGGCCTCTCCAGTTATAAAGGTTCTTGACTAACCATAGGAAGAGAGGCCACTGTTTTGCCCAGCTGGAATATTAATTCTAGAGGTGGGCATTGTAGTTTTTTTTAATGGTCCGTTCATCAGAGGACCGTTCATTCTTTTGATCCGTTCATTTAACTCGTTCATTTGAACGACTTCTTTTATTTAAAAAAGTTGCAGAGGATCTTTTTTCACAACATACTCACGTACATTCGAAATGCGACCATTAGATAAGTAATATTCTTTAAAGGAAAAATAACTGAAGTCACATCTAAAAGTAGGAAAATATGCCTATGAAAAATGAATTTAAAAAAACTTGATTCAGATTTAGATGCTAAAGCAATTATGCTTCATTTTGTAAGATATTTCTCAGTTTCCGAATGGTAAGATATTGTTTGTTTTCCATTCCGAAAATTTCAGGTTTCCATTTCAGCACGTCACAAAATTCAGTTATTAAATTTTAGTATACAAAAAAATTAACTGTTTGTTACGGCAGAAAATTTGCAAATTTGAACTTACGTGAAATAGTACACTAATTCTAAATTGAAATATCTTATCTCCAACCGTAATATGTCACAGGAGAAAATAAAACAAAAAGTAATTTTGAATGTGTATTTTAGATTAGATTTTTAAAGAAATGTAAATCGCAAAGAAAAATAAATAAATAAAACAGAGAACAACAAAAAAAAAAAAAAAAGAGAGAAAAGCAGGCCACAATATTAAACATGAGAATAAAGAAATGTTTATCAAAACTATGTGTGTACGTTAAATAATAACAAACTCAACAAAAATATTATGATCATAAAACGTCTGCTTTTTATATGAAAACTGGCTTGAGTTGTCAAAACTGACCTTTTTTGATCCCAAAACAAACATCTCTAAATAATGACATCTAGCCAAAAGAAAGAGGTGCTTTTCTTCAAATATTTTTTCAAGCTACAGCACTGTATACTGTATAGAAAAAAGCGTGAGGGGCTTCTTATCAGTTGTCTTAAATTTCTTCCACTTGTTATCCATGCAAAAATGTAAATAGGCAGCCCCCCACGCTTTTTTTCATTACAGTAAAATTAAGTGTTTAGTTCCGTTTAAGTACTTTATATACTTGTGACCCAAATATTATTTTTAACTTTTTAGTTCATTTTGCTACTAAAGCGTGTTTTTTAGTTTTTTTAACTATTATTTTATTAACCGACTTCAAAAAGGAGGCGGTTATCAGTTCATACCGTATGTATGTTTTTTTTTTTTTTGTCCACTCATAGCGTCTCACCTAGTGAACCGATTTTGACGATTCTTTTTTTAATGGATAGGGGATGGCTCAACTTAGGTCCCATTACTTTGTTTGACCACATTTGTTCTTTAGAAAAAAAGTTATGGGCAAAAAACAGTAAATTTTATGCAATTAAAATGATATTGTAGCGAAGTTCGCACTTTTTCATTCGTGGATAACGGTGGCTCAGTGGTAGAATTCTCGCCTCCCACACGAGCGACCCGGGTTCAAATCCCGACTAGGATAAAGTGAAGTTTACTAAAATTTTGTTTCTACTGTTTCCCGTATTTTCTCGATATTAATTTCTGTGTCTTTCCAAATCTGGAAAGTTCCAGCACTTTCTCAAGTTGTATATAAGAAGATGTAACGTTCATTCGTGGTTCTGAATAAAGATCTCGAGTTGAGAATAACGAGTATTCGCTTCATTTGGCTTTCACATTGTCTTCGCTATCTTCATCTACGCGACAATATTAAAATCATTGTTATAAACGTTTGGTGCCATATAACAGTAACATTAATAGTAATTGTAATGATAATTTTGAATAAAGGCTTTTCTAAAGCAATACAGTGATATAGAGCCGAATTTCTTACTAGGTAACTTCTTACTTTTACTGAAATATCTACATTTACATTAAAAAGAATGAAATAAAAAATTTTTGAAAAAAAAAATAGAACCGACTTCAAAATTGCTCTAAAAAGTGAAAAATAATTTTATTCTTTAAACACCATCGATAATACTTTTAAACATAATTTTTGAAGTTGGCGCAAAAACAAAAAGTAAAATCCATTGTAACCATGCTTCGTTCATATTTTTATCAAAAAATCATCCAAAGTTAGGAACGAAACAGTTATATCGTTACTCAAATATGCTGTCATCAATGCGTAATGCATGTGGTAGTGAAGAAACTGGACCTGGTAAAATTTATACTTGTAGTTGAGTTATGGCTGTGAATGATTTTATCGATCGTTTTTGCGCCAACTTCAAAAATTATGTTTAAAATTATTATCGATGGTGTTTAAAGAATAAAATTATTTTTCACTTTTTAGAGCAATTTTGAAGTCGGTTCTATTTTTTTTTTCAAAAATTTTTTTTAACAGTAAAATCTGCTTAAGTTTACCATTGAATGAACGCAAACGATTTGTAACCATGGCAACGAAAATTGTCCTCTTAATAAATATTGAAACAACGAGCTAGACTTATTCTCGTCGGCGTGGTAATCTGAAAAATCAGAGCAAAATCAACCTCGGTCCAGTGCGCTAGCGCAACCAGAAATACCTTCTGGGAGGTTTTTTTTTTTTTTTTTGATCAAAAATACTTTCTGGAGGGGTGATCAAAATACCTTCTGAAGGGTTTTTTTTTTTTTAAATACCTGTTGAAGGTTTTTTTTAAATCAAAACAGCCCTTTCATATGCATAAACTACTGTATTAGAATTTGCATTTATGTTAAAACCAATCCCCCAGGGTAGTGTTTTCACCCCCAACACCTCCCTCCCTTCGCTGCACCACTGGTCTAGAAAGCAATTCGTAATTGCTCAAAAAAAAAAAAAAAAAAAAAAGGAAGAAAGAAAGAACACACAGTGGCTCAAGATATTCGAAGACATTTGAACACCGAAGAAAAAAACAGATAAACCTGAACTAGCCTGTCATTATGGCGGCAGAAAAAGCTATTATTATAGTGCCTAGAAAGAGTAGTGTGCCGATCGGCGGGGAAAAAGTGAGGTCAGACCTGAGGAAAATCCAGGTGGCGCTGCACTCGAGTAGTACGTTATGCTCCTCAATCAGACTCGTTTTAAATCAGCGATTGCATGCTGATTTCGCAGTTTAAAAGCCCCGTTTTTCGGTTTAAACTTATTTCTGCGCAAAAGACAAATTCTGTAATAAGTGCTAATTGTTACATGGGTGTTCGTTTATTTTTTGAAGCATATAAAATTACCTTATTATAAAACTACCTTACTTCAATGAAAATAGTAGACTATAAGGGCCCATTCATTAAATAGTTAAGGGTCCCGAGGGGGAGGGGGGTTGGAAAAGCCTCTACGTACCCTTACTTGGGGGGAGGGTCAAACTCATTCTTACATAATATTTTCCAAGTCGATATTTCACATTAGAAATTGCGCGGTCAAGTGATTTGGCAGAGATTATGATCCATTTGCGTCTGGAAGGTAAGAAACGTGTTAGAATAAGATGTTTTTTTATTTGTTTTACAAATAATTTATAGTGTAAAATATAATAAAGGAGTCGCATTGCGTACGGCATGTTTTATTTGTAATTAATATTACATCAAAAAAAAAAAAAATAAGTCGAAAAAACATTCAGTTTAGATTCTTTTCAGTAACTATTTCTTTACGCAAAAGGTTTAATTTAATAATGTGAATTTAATAACGATTCCAGTGATGTAACGATTCAAGATTTGTTATTTTATCATTTTGAAAAACAAAATGGAATCTTACATAAGAATGGGGAGAGGGGGTGAAAATTCTTACGTACCCTTACATGGGGGAGGGGGGTCAAAAATTGCCAAAATCATCCTTACGTAATTAATGAATGGCCCCTAAGTATTCAATAACAGCGCGTCTCTTATTTCTCTACTAATAATAAAGCTGAGTCTCTCTGTCTGGATTTCTGTCTGGATTTTTGTCTGGATTTCTGTCCGAAATTCTGTCTGGATCCCTGTGACGCGCACAGCGCCTATACCGTTCGGCCGATTTTCATGAAATTTAGTACAAAGTTAGTTTGTAGCATGGGGATGTGCACCTTGAAGCGATTTTACGAAATTTTGATTTTGTTCTTTTTTTATTTTTAAATTTTAAAAACAGTTTCCGAAGCAGAATTATCATAAGATGGACGAGTAAATTACGAAATTATCCTGACGTGGAATCGTAACATGGGAAGAGCGAATGAACATAGCCAATTGGTGAGAAATTCATCATCCATTATTTGTAAATATACAGGCTAATCAAATGACCTTTTAATTTTCTCCTTCGGGCAAAGGTCGTGCGGGTACCGCTAGTTACAAAATAAAACTGCTTCTAAATTCTTGAAGCTAATTAAAATTATCAGGGCTTCTCAGTCTGAGTCGAAGAGTCGGAGTCGATTGAAAACCTACCGACTCCGACCTGTTTTTTTTTTTTTTAATTTTCAAGGACTTTCCTTACATTAAAAAAATAATAGGGCCACTTGCTCCGATCACATATATAACTATGTACTAATTTGCAAATAACTGCAATTTGCAAACAGCTGGCTTGATTATTTGTTGAATTTTTGGTAATACTCATCAACGTCAAACTGCTAGTTTGCTTATTTTTACAACGTTCTTTAGAACCTGTCAGCAAACGGTTTTGTTGTCGATAATTCTCGAAATAGAAGTAGTTTTTGAATCTGACGCTATCACTGTCAAAAAAAAGTATTTATGTATCTTTATCTTTTATCTCATATGTAAAACAGCAAAAGAAATGTATCCTTAAAAACTAAAAAAAAAAAAAGGGGGGGACCTCCTCGTCGCTCTCCTTTGTCTAACATTGCTTATGATATCTTTAAAATGTTCTTTTAAAAGGAAGCTCAGCTTCTGAATGTCCCTACCCTTAATCAGGAAACAACATGACAGTGAGTTCTTTACTAAAAAGTTGAAAGGCTAGGCTGACCTTCATTTTTTCAAAATTATTTGGAGCGATATGAGCACTAGTTAGTTTTGACATAGCTCTCAATCTGGCTAATTGCGAATCTTCTTTCCATGCTGTCTTAATGTGTTCTGGTCTTACTTCTCCATCAGGTGTGTTAAAGCCATGTTTCAGAAATGTATTTCTCAAGCATTTTATTAGGTGGGGGAAATCTGATATAAAATGCAGATAGCGAGTTTCATCCATAGGATGGGTTACTGTAAATTTTACCGTTCCATCGTCACAAATTCCCAATCCGAATACTTTCTCCCACATCGACCTGTTCCAGGAAGCACCATCACCAATCAAAGCATCAACATAAAGGCCAGCCTTTTCACTCAACATGACAGCTTCTAATAAAATTTTACTTAGAATGCTACCTTCCATGTTACCTTTTGTAGCAAACACACCAAGAATTTGGCACCAATCCCCAACAAATGGCTGAAAGAGTAACAGTAGACCATGATCACATATTTGATTTAGCTTAGAAGTTGGAGTAAAGCATTGTGACGTCGTGAGTCACAGAAATAAAGATTAACAAATCCAATCTTTTCATTAAATCAAGTCACACCACGAACAAGGAAGGACTAAACCCCTTTTTAAAATTAACAAAAAAAAAATTTATTTACAGAAAAAAAAATAATAATCGTTACATTGATGGGGTTACAAATGCCGGCAAACACAGTTGCCTCAGTGGTGGTCTCAAAAAAAATCACGGTTTCCAACGAAACCGGAGAATGCCTAAGGGCACCTGTTTCTCTCAAGTCCTAGAGCAATCTGCTTTCTAAAAGTGTGGATCGAGGTCTTTTTCGGAGACACGGGGCTTGCCAACTAAGCCCCCTTAAAATATCCCATTGGTGGAAACTTGGTGACGAACACTGCTACGTCGTTTTTGTAGAAGAAACCAAGGCCCGGATTCGTTGGTCGACCGGCGCCTCATTAACATAGAGCACACCTCCCCGTCTGCGGTTTTTCGGCAACGACAAAGACGGACACCGTCCAGGGCTGTCAGGCAAACTCGTCACACCCAATTTTAAAACTGTCCGAAGTGGTGCCAGACAGTCTAGTCCTTTATTTAGAAGCGGTATTCCAACAAAGGCACAAAGGCGTGGCTGTCTATGTCCCGTCAACCCAGAGCTCAGTCGGCTGCTTGAAGAGATTGTTTTCACGAAGTGGACTCGCGGCATTCAAAACGGGCACATATCTGAGGATGCCACAGCTCCTCCCCCCTTAGGAAGGAAATTTCGTTGTGCAACCACATCAAATTTCAGGTGACATTGTCGTCCAAAACACATTTAGGAAAACGAGGGTGTCCCAGGTCAGTGAACTAGACTCCCGAAAAGGCAGCCTCAGTTTAACAGAACACATTCAGAAAAAAACAAAGACACCCTACCCGTGAACCAATATCAGGTTCTCATGACCTAACATTCTCTCCTATTTTGTTCGTCATTGCCAAAATTTTCAAAACTAACCTGCGCTACATTAATCAGTTTGGAAATGCACCATACTCCTTTATGATTTTCATGACATCCAAAACCTTTAAAGTTCTTAATAGTCATCCGAAAAATTAAGTAACACAAACTCTCGAGCATAAAATCCCCAAAAATATTTAACACAAATAATTGATCAAGTACTTCTTCGACCAAAACAAAAAAAAAAATACATATATAAATACCAAATCCAAATAAATTGCGATAAATGGAAATTAAATAACCCAAAAAGGTATGTTAATTTACCAGAATTTTTTTTACAAATAGCCTCGGGGCCGGTTATGGTTCCTGTCTGCTCAAACCGTCGGCGTTACCATTTCTTTTCCCCGATTTGTGTTCAATTTCGAAATTGAACTGTTGTAGACATAAAGCCCAACGAGTAAGTCTGGCATTCGTTCCCATCATTTTTTTAAGGTATGTGATAGGGGAATGATCGGTTTGTATACGGAAAAATTGGCCGTTTAAATAGTGAGCTAGTTTCTTTAACCCATAAACTATAGCGGCTAACTCCTTTTCGATAACACTGTAATTTTTTTCAGCTTTCGAGAACTTTTTACTGAGATATAGAACTGGATGTTCTTCCCCATTATGCATCTGAGCTAGTACAATCCCCATTCCACTCTCACTTGCATCAGTTTGGAGAATGAACTCTTTCGAAAAGTCAGGGGCATAAAGAATAGGGCTCTTTAGTAAACTTCCCTTTAAAGCACGGAACGCCTCCTCGCATTCATCCGTCCACACTATCTTTTCTTTTCTGATCCTTCCTTTCAATGCGCTTGTTAGGGGGGGCTGCTACCTCGGAAAAGTTCGGAATGTATCTGCCGTAATACCCTACCAATCCTAAGAATGACCGTATCAACGTTTTAGTCGCGGGGGTTGGAAAATCTTGCACGGCTTTTAACTTCGCCTCGCTCGGAGATCTCTTCCCAGAACCGACATCATGCCCCAAAAACCGGACACTATCTTGTGCGAAACGACACTTAGAAGGTTTTACTGTTAATTTTGCGTCACCCAATCGCTCTAGCACTTTGTCCACATCGATCACATGCTGTTCCCAACTTTGCGAATATATGGCTATATCATCAATGTAGGGTGCCGTAAAATGTTCAAAGCCATTCAAAACTTGCGCTAAAAGTTTTACAAAATAATATGGAGCGTTGAGTAGTCCGAACATCATATTCTTTGGGCGATACGTCCCAAAGGGCGTGACAAAAGCCGCGTAACGGCTTGCTCTTTCGGTCAGGGGTATCTGAAAATATCCCTTTGTTAAATCCATCAGCGTTATGTAAGGCGCTGCGCTCACCCGCTCAACTACTTCCTCAATGTTTGGTAAGGGGAAAAACTCAGTGCGCGTAATTGCATTCAACTTACGATAATCTACGCAAGGGCGGGGGTCTTTCCCAGGCACCTCCACTAAAATTAGGGGGCTAGTATAGTCGGACTGCCCGATTTCTACAATTCCCAGATCTAAAAGTCTTTATTTCCTCACGCACTATTTCAGTTTGCCGTGGGGACATTCTATAGGGTCGCGATCTCACGGGGTCGGCGCTGGTCAGCTCAATGTCCATCGTGACCAATTTAGTACACCCAGGGTCTGAAGAAAACACTCTTTTATGTTTCTGAAGTACTTTCCCTAATTGATCTATTTGTTTTTCCGACACGCGTTTTTCCAAATTGCTAACCCGCAACATCTCGTGTAAATCAAAATATGTAGGGTCAGGCAAGGGAAAAGGGATCTCAGCTTCTTGCTCGACATCTTCCCCCTCCTCCTCTATTATTAAATTTACTCGTTCGGGGCGCTTATGATAAGGTTTAAGTAAATTTACGTGATAAATGGTGCATTTGTCCCTCCTCTCAGGGACGTCGACCACATAGTTAGTTTCCGAGATTTTGCTCGTAACCACTCCTGGACCTATCCAGTTCACTGCCATTTTGTTAGCTTTATTTGTCGACAATACTAACACCTGCTCGCCCACCTTAAATTGCCTCTTCACAGCGTTCTTGTCATACCAAGCTTTTCTTCGTAACTGCATTTCACTCATTTTTTTTACTGTCAAATCCTGACATCTCTTTAAACGGTTGGTCAAATTTAGTATGTATTCTACCACATTTGGGTCAGATTCTTCTGGCACCATCCAATGCTCGTAGAGCAAGGTTTGGGGTGTCCTCAAATTTTTTCCATGAACGAGCTCGGCGGGGCTAAATCCCGTACTCTCATGATTTACCGTCCGAAGGGCAAACAAAGCCAACGACAAATTCTTCTCCCAATCTTCTCCCGACTCCACGCATAATGCTTTTATTATTCGTTTAATGGATGAATGAAATCTCTCCACTGGGTTGCTAGAAGGGTGGTAAATGGAGGAGTGCCTAACTTTTATTCCGAATCTTTCGAAAAACTCTGTCGTTAAAACACTAGTGAACGACCGCCCTAGGTCAGTTTGTACCTCCCGGGGAAACCCTGTCCTCGAAAACGTGCTCAACAGAGCATCTATCACATTTGGAGACTTAATATCGGTCACCGGTATAGCTTCGGGATACTTCGAGGCCATACAAATGGACGTTATTAGGTATTTATTCCCATTTGTGGATACGGGAAGTGGTCCAACTGCGTCAATATTTACACAGGAAAAAGGTTCCGAAATTATCGGCACAAGTTTCAATGGTGCTTTCTTCCGATCACCTTTCTTTCCTACGCGTTGACAAGCATCACACGCCCTCACATACGACTCAATTTCCGCATAACAATTCGGCCAAAAAAAATGACGCAACACTTTATCCTTCATCTTTGTAGCACCCAAATGGCCTGACGCGCCATCATGACAAAATTTCATAATTTTTTCTGTCAAACTCGATGGTATACAAAGCTGCACCCTTTCCTCTCCCAGCTTCGATCTACTCAGACGGACCAGTTTTCCTTTCATGCATTTAAAATCCTTTCCCTCCCCTTTCGAAACCTCTTCCCACAAGGGCTTTAGAACCGAACACAATTTCTGCTCTTTCTCGAACGATTCCGAATCTATTTCAGCTAACGCTAATCCCTCAAAAGGCTCTATGGGGGGTAAACCGCAAATTTCCTTCCCTTCTTCTTCGCAGGAGGGAAACGCGCTCGCTATCTCCGAATTCCCTAGAGTCCCAGTCCCAGGGTCCAAATTCTCCTCACGCATACGCTGACGTAAGACGCTCCGAGTCTCTACCACGTTTACAACTTCGTGGGGAGTTGCTTTCAACTGGAAAAACAATTCCGCTGTCCTGTTGCCCAACAGATAAACTTTTGAGTCACTATCAGTGGTCTTAACTACCGCTTTAGATATCACACAACCTTCTTCTGTTTCTATGCAAACTTTGGCCAATGGCAAACATTTGCATTCTTCGTCCAGCGGTTGTTTTACATAGACATACTCTCCCGTAAAATCTTTTGTCTCGATCCAACTGCGGGGACAGACGTCAATGGAAGCCCCACTGTCTCGGAGAATTCTCCGAACCTCCCCATTTATTTTCCCCGTACTCAGGTAAGGGGCAAAACACTCACTTAATTCTTTAGTGTCACCAATGTGATTAATTTGCTCCCCTTGCGCTCTCTTGAATTCAGGGCAATTGGGTTTTATATGTCCCTTTTGTGAACAAAAATAACAAACAATTTCTTTCCTTTTTTCGAAATTACTGTTTTTTTCCCATTTGGGGGGCTCTTTCTTATTAGCACTTTCCGATTTAGTATTGCTAGTTTTTGCCGGATCATTTCCTCCTTTCACCCATTTTTCTTTTTTGTGCGTTTTGGGGTCGTTTTGTTTTCCCTCCGATTTTTTGAAAGTACGCCGAAGGCTCTCGTAGTGATCTAACCTTTCAGCGAGGTCTGACGCCTTACGGAATTCTTCCCAGGAGTCCAAAAAGTGTTCCCTCACCTCAGCAGGGGTTCTCTTTTTTAACTGCTCCGTGAGCAATAACTCCTTTAACTCCTCGAATGTATTTACCTCCGCGGTTTCTAGCCAATTGTCTAGATAGCTTCTTAATTCGAAGGTGAGATCTGCCCAGGAGGAACCAAACTTCCGATTATGTTCTTCAAACCTAATCCGCAATTCCACAGAATTTAGTTTGAACCTCTTCATTAACAGGCGCTTCATGTGAGGAAAATCGTCGCTTTTCTCAAGGGGTTCCTTCACAATTAGCTCTGCTACTTCCGGGGGCAACAAAGGAATAAGCTGGGAAACCCACCTCTCTTCCTCTATCTCCTCTTTCTTAGCCTGTCTCTCAAAAATTTCAAAAAATAACGAGACATCTAATTGCTTCGGGTCAAATTTTGGGACCAGATGTTTTAAATTTGATCTCCTAGAAGTATCTGTACTCGCTGACCCATTTGAACTCAAGCTAACCGTTTCTGCTGCGGTAGTTAGTTTCAGTTTATCTAGTTCAAATTGTCTTTCTTTGTCTCTTTCCCGACATTCTCTCTCTAGTTTTTCTCTTTCCCGCTCTCTCTCTCTCTCCCTTTCTAGGTTTTCTCTTTCCCGCTCTCTCTCCCTTTCTATCTCTTCTTTCAAAAGTCTCCAAGTCGATTTTGCAAATTCTTCATCATAATCTGTAGCCCCAACAATCGCTTTAACTATGTACCGACGCGTGTCTGAGTCAGACGTTTCCACGCCAAACTCCGAGGCTATCTTTCTCAGATTATCTTTTTCGATTTCAAAAAGAAAAGAACCCATTTTGCTTAAATGAGATTTTTAGAGCGTTCCCTTTTTTTTCACAAGCAAAACTCTATTTATTTCATGCAAAATCCAACTAATCACAAAAACAGCATGCACATAAATATCTTCTACAGATCAATTTCAATAGATTTACTTAACCTGAAATCTATATCGTCAAAATAAATTATTAATTTATATGACTTTCCTTTCCAAACTGAAATAGCAAAGATCTGCAAAACAATTCTTTTGCAGTCTAACTCAGAATTTAATTCTCACAAGAAACCTTTAGTCCAATTCTATTTTCGAAAACATTGAAAATTTTTACAAACAATTTTACTCCGCTTAAATTCTCTCAAAACAAACCCACTAAAGCTGCCTCATCGGTAACCAAAAAACAAAGACCGGACTCACCCTTTTCTGCGTCCGTCTTTAACATCAGAGTAATCCAAATCCAATTTGGGGGAATGGCACACACAAAATCTTATAGGTTTCGATCAGCTCTAGGACTACTTTATGTAAAAAGTACTTACAGTTTTAAAAAGAATTATCTTTCAAAATTGCATAAAAATAGAAAGACCAAAAGTAACATGGGTCTGTTTCAATTTCTCTGAAACATCATCGCACCCGCTGCCACCAAATAAGCTGTGACGTCGTGAGTCACAGAAATAAAGATTAACAAATCCAATCTTTTCATTAAATCAAGTCACACCACGAACAAGGAAGGACTAAACCCCTTTTTAAAATTAACAAAAAAAAAATTTATTTACAGAAAAAAAAATAATAATCGTTACATTGATGGGGTTACAAATGCCGGCAAACACAGTTGCCTCAGTGGTGGTCTCAAAAAAAATCACGGTTTCCAACGAAACCGGAGAATGCCTAAGGGCACCTGTTTCTCTCAAGTCCTAGAGCAATCTGCTTTCTAAAAGTGTGGATCGAGGTCTTTTTCGGAGACACGGGGCTTGCCAACTAAGCCCCCTTAAAATATCCCATTGGTGGAAACTTGGTGACGAACACTGCTACGTCGTTTTTGTAGAAGAAACCAAGGCCCGGATTCGTTGGTCGACCGGCGCCTCATTAACATAGAGCACACCTCCCCGTCTGCGGTTTTTCGGCAACGACAAAGACGGACACCGTCCAGGGCTGTCAGGCAAACTCGTCACACCCAATTTTAAAACTGTCCGAAGTGGTGCCAGACAGTCTAGTCCTTTATTTAGAAGCGGTATTCCAACAAAGGCACAAAGGCGTAGAAGAAATGGCTGTCTATGTCCCGTCAACCCAGAGCTCAGTCGGCTGCTTGAAGAGATTGTTTTCACGAAGTGGACTCGCGGCATTCAAAACGGGCACATATCTGAGGATGCCACAGCATCCATAATCAACAAAACCTTGAATTTTTCCATCATTTGTTAAATTCAAACTTTCTGACAGTTTGATTTCGTCGAATTGGATGCTACCATGTCTTCGAAATTCATCAAAATCGCTTAGCTTTTGTTCCAGAGCAGAAAATGAGTTTTTATTGAATCCATATCCTGATTTATATGAACTAATATGCTTTTTAATGCAAGATTTTCCAGGCAAAACTAATATTTTATTTAATCTTATGTGTTCATATAGCCTACGACTTTTCATTCTCATTATGATGCACTCTAGAAGCCACTCGTTAGAATATCTCATTCCATTGCAACTTTTACGATTGGATGCAGCAACGCAAGCATCAATTGCTAATTTTTGCTTTGCTGTTAACTGTAAAGGTTTCGAAAGTTTCGCCTTATTCTTAATTTCCTTAACTTTTAATTTGTTTGATAAATCCATTGATTTTTTCTTCAGACGGTAAGTTACTTGATGCATGTTTTTAATTTTTTTCGCAACCTTACTTCTTTGTAAATTTGCTATATTTCTTTTGTTTTTCAGAGCTCTCTGTGTCAACAAATATTTACGTTTCTTTTTACAAAAAATACGACTTAATTTTTCACTCAATACAAAACCTTGACATTTACAGTGTCTTGAAGATGAACCATCAGCAAAATATTCAGTTCGTTTCATTACAGGCAACACAAATTTGAATTCCTCTGATGTACCTATCCCATTGCACACGATTCTAGCGTCAACGTCAATAAAAAGTTTTCTGACATCCGATACTGATTTAAGAACAGGATAATTTACTTTTACACCTTTGACTAAAATAGTAACATTGATTTGTAAATTTTCTTCTACTTCAATAATGATCTTTTTATCGTCAATATTAATTTCCACATAATTTTCATTACATACAAAAACTACAATATTTGGAGATTTTTTAAATTTCATACAAACCCAATATTCGTTAGGCAAATCAATATGAACAATTTCATCTATAATAGATTTATACGTGGTTATTTCAGTTTCATCTGCGGAAAGATCAAGTTTTATTTTTTTCAAGCAGGGAAAATTTTTCTTAACTGCATAATTACTGATGGACCTTTGCTTGGGTATTTTTTTAGTAAAGTATGTTGGCAGATTTGGGAAAATTGTCGGAATTGCCTCATCTTTCAAAAAAGGAAAAAAGGTCTTCCTCGAGAAATCAAAACTTCCTCACCATTTATAATATGCTTATAATGCGTTTCAATAAAATGTTTTTCGAAATGCAGAGCACAAATTGAGCAATATTTATCAAAAACTTGATCTAACCTGGGAATTAACGAGTTCTACTTCTTTAGTTTTTCTTCATCTGCTGGAGCTTTAAAAAGCGAAACTTTTTCTTTGCATGTTTTGTATCCACTTTTGCACCCTGGTACGAAACAAGATGAAGCTTTACTTCTAATATTAAACTTTGATGCCTCCATTAAAAGCCTTAAACGCTGTTTCATGAAATATTCACGAAATAAAGGTAAAAAAGAGAAACGCGGAACTAAATTGTAACAAAATCCCGCGTCTACTAATGTAAACGCCGCGAAATTGAACGTACACCTCGACCGCACTGCCCTCTAGCGGTTTTCATACATTTTGTCTTCAAGAATCGAAGGGGAAAAAGCGCCGATCGGCACACTCTTCTTTCTAGGCACTATACTATTACGTTTAAGGAAGAAAAAAAAAAGATGTATTCCGAAAACAAAAATTCATCAAAAACTGCATCGCATTCTCTAGTGAAATCAGAAAAGCCGACCGGAATAAGTGAACAATGGATTCTCGACTACGGTGCATTTCTTCGTATATGACCTACATTCTCCATTACTTTGATAGTTTCGGAGAATCAAACGGAGAATGAAATCATTCTTCTTGGAAACGATCAAGAATTATCAATGTCAGGAAAGTGAAGCGAAAAAGGTCGAGAGATTTGTGTAAAGCTCGACCACGGAGAGATGGCGGATGACATTGAAGCGGAAACACCATTTTTAATCGGGGGGGGGGGAGGATTTTCTTATTCGGTGTTTTTCGCATTGCAATTTAAAAGTCCTGAAATTCAATAACGCAAAACAGTGTGATCAAAAGCTGTGTGAGTTATTCTTTACTATTTCATTCAATTTCACGCTCTTTATAAACAATTTGTTTTGTTTTTACTCTGTAAACTTTCATACTAAATGTTACAGTAATGTCTGCAGAAAAATAAATTAATTTATTAATAATAAATGTATTCATCATAGTTTGTTGAAGGTGTATTTCGAAGATATTTTTATTTTGGAAGACTTTTTTTCCCTGCCGATTAATCGCAAAATTTGCATGATCAATCAGCAGTAGCGGATTTTAGGGGTGGGGGGAAGCGGCAAGGGCAAGCCCACCCGCCAAAAAAGGTTTAAATTAATTTAACTATTTCATTTGCTATTTTTTGATTGACTTCTTTATAACCTAGACAAATTGCTTTTTTTTTTTTTTTGAGCAATCACAATTGCTTATTGTTCTCACTTGACCGTCCTTGATGTTGTGGTTCCTTTTTCAGCTTGGACCAGCAGCACCACCGCTCACCGGCGCGGCGCCTCTGGTCCTGAGCACTGTACCCCAGAACCCACTTCTGTTGGACGGTGGCGTCCATGTCCTACACACGCATGCTCATACATATTCACATTCACATATGCGCGCACCTTTACACACATACACACACACACCCCTACGTGCACACACTTAAGCCTACACACACACACACTCAACTTTACACACATAACTAACCAGGAGGAGATATATGCTTGGGGGGGGGGGCGTTTCTAGAAACAACAACTCCAATGAGTCTGGGTCTTGTCGCTACTCGTGATTGCGAAAAACATAATTTGAATTCGAAGTTTCAGAATTCAAATTAGAGTTGATTGGGGGAAAGGGGAGGTCAGTTATTTTTTTTTTTTTTAAGTTTTTTAAAAAGAACACAAAGCAAATTTGAACAAAAGCACTTTTAGTTTGGAACAGAAGTACTACTGGAGCTAGAGGCCAAAGCGGCAGAATACATTTAACTCCCTGGTTTGGAATTCGAGGGAACGTAATATCGCGATATTCGTCCATTAATTCGTTTTTAATGGAATAAATAATTAACCTCTTTTAAAAATGTGTAGCGTTACATAGAAGAGTCCTTTCATTAAGAGTTTCGATTTGAATTATTTGCAAATTAATAAATTTCTTTTTCAGTTTATAAAAATGCAAAATGAAAGAAAATACTAAAAATAGATTACTTTGTTTTAAGGGGTCCTAAAAATATTTTAAAATAAAATCATGTAACACTGTATACATTGGGGGGGGGGATTTTTCAATTTAAAACCCCCCTCCCCCCAAAAAAATCTGTATCCGCACCTGTTAATCGGTGCTTCCGATTAAGCGGCGCATCCCTAAAAACATCCCTCGAACATTCGTTTGGCTTGGAGTGCTCGTAGCCAGGGGCGTGCACGGGGGGGGGGGAGAAGGGATACCTGTTGCCTCGGGCCCGTGAATAAAAGGGGCCCAAGAATTTTAAAATGAGGGGTGAAATATATGTAGGGACGTAGGGGTAAACCACATGCACGGGGGCCCGTAAAAGTCATTTGTGACGGGCCCCAAAATTTCTGTGCGCGCCCCAGCTCGCAGCCAAATTAAATTCCTAATGCAGTTTCGCATCAAAGAGTGCCCAGATGTCTCCATCTAGTGGGAAAACTGTGCGTCGAAATTCTCTTAGTAATTGCATCCGCGGAAAGTGATGCTACATGAAAGAAATACGCTATATCGAGGGTCGGGGGATCACACTAGCTCTGCTAAAGGTTGTGCCTTAACGCAACCCAGTTAGAAATGAAAAAAAATCTTCTGATTTCTTTCCCCTTATTTATTGGTGAATGCTTTTGAAATAGATTCTAATTTCAAAAATTAATATAATTCAACAGCTTTCATATAAAACTCTGATCCTTAAAGCTCGTTGATAAGAAAATATTTTCTCTCTCTCGTTTCTCTTTTTTTAAGTGTTAACATTCTTTCTTTTAATTCTTAATTTGCTCCGATTATTACAGCTATTTATTTTTATTCGTCTCAGTAATGTATTTTAAGTTGTTAACCATACAAGACAAAGTACTATTTCTCAGGCTCACTATTCGAATGCCTAATTGACTGGCTTTGATTACGACGCTATTCATAGCGTCACTAATCTAAATTATGTTTTGCTAAAAATATTTAAATACACTTTAATGCAAAAGTTAAATGTAATATATTCCTCAAAAATAGTTAAATATTAAAGCTAAACTACATTTAACAAATTTTATGCGCAACGAATTTCCAAACTCATTTTATCCACACCGACCTTTTCCCCCATCGAAGCGATGCTGTGTAAGCTTGTATCAATGTTTCAGTTTTAAATTCAAACAAAGAATATGTAAAAAAAAAAAAAATTAAAATGAATAAATAACTAAACAAGATAGAGATTGAATTTGTTTTTCAAAAATTAAAGTTTTCGCAATCAAGGGTTACAGTTTCAAAATATTATTTCTTTTGAAGTGTCATTTCCACTTTTAGCAATTTCTAAGTTCAATTTTTCTAAAAGTAACATTCTGCATTAATTTCAGGCTCCCTCTTCAGAGATTCATTGACAGTAAATCTTTGCTAATAATAAAGTTGAAAGTCTCTCTGTCCGGATCTCTCTCTGTCTGTCAGGATCTCTGTGACGCGCAGGAGCCTAGACCGTTCGGCCGATTTTCATGAAATTTGGCAAAGTTTTTGTAGCATGGGGTGTGCCCCTCGAAGCGATTTTTCGAAAATTCGATGTGGTTCTTTTTCTATTCCAATTTTAAGAACAAAATTATCATAAGTTGAACGAGTAAATTACGAAATTATCATAACGTGGAACCGTAACATGGGCACAAGCCAATTGCCGAGATACGAAATCATCAGAACGTGGAACCGTAACATTGGTACAAGCCAATTGGCGAGAAAATTCACCATACAGTATTTGTAAATATACAGGCGAACCAAAAGACCTTTTAATTTTTCTATTACGGGCAAAGCCATGCGGGTACCACTAGTATCACATAAAAGAACACTAATAAATCGGAGCACTTCAAAAGGCATACTATAATCATAAAGCAACCATTAAAAATAAATCATCTATCAGTAAGCAATGGCACAGTTGTAATATTAAATGACACATGCAGCCAAAATAGCAGTAATCTGTAAATGATAAATCATGACAAACATAAAGCATAGTAAATTAACACTTCATATCATAATACATAAGGCAATCACACCAAAAATAAATCAGCTATCAGTGATAAATGTGCAGTTTCAATATTAAATGAAACATACAGTCAAAAGCTTTTTTACTAAACTCATACAAATATGATAAATGAAATTACTAATGAGTAATATAAAATAGAACTTTTTTGAGATCCTCTTTTAATTTCAACAAACACCAGTAAATTAAGTTAGTGAAAATACTTACAATAATAATAATAATTATTATTATATATATATATATATATATACACACATATATATATATATATATATATATATAAGTACAATAATTCTTCTCTTCTTTAACTAAAATTATTTTGAATTTTTAGACGAAATTTTTCATAATGTATGACATAGCAACTACAAACAATCAACAATGTACGGTGCAAACTATCTGACTCATTATTATGAAAAGTATCAGAAGGTCAAAAGTGATGAAACAATAGGAGGTGATTGGCTGAGTTGAAGTTGAATAAAGTTGACTTTTATGTTTTATTTCATTTCCTGGTGTTCCCCCCCCCCTTTAACATTCTCTTTTCTTGCGGTTATTGAAATCGTATTTTTACTTCCTTTTATAAAAAAGGAAGTATTGTATTCGCGAAAAAATTTTCACCCAAAAATCGGCCTTAATTTCCATTTTGCTCATCCCAAAATGCATGTTGAGTTTTTTTTTTCAACCCAACCACCCGTGGATATGTGCCTAGGAACGTACGGACACCCGAAATATCCATTTTGATGATCCCCGAATTAATTACAACGTTTTCCCGTGACGTCTGTATGTACGTATATATATGCGTATGTGTGTATGTCGCATAACTCAAGAACGGAATGTCCTAGAAAGATGAAATTTGGTACGTAGACTCCTAGTGGGGTCTAGTTGTGCACTTTCCTTTTTGGTTGCATTCGTGTGCTCTAAAGGGAGTCTTTTTCCCCTTTTTGGGGGGAAATCATTGTTAATTTCGATGTAAACTTAAGACGTGCTATAATTTGGCGGACACTTGGCAATATATCGGCAGTCTTTTGGTCGCTAAATTTAGTCGCCAACTTGGCGACTTTTTTTATATATTTTTTTTAAATCTAGTTTTAATTTGGCCACTGTTGGTGATATTTAGAGAGTAAACTATTGAATCATATTAAAACTGCCAATAATGAGAAAATGACATTAATGAAATGGAGTAAAAGGAAGTCATGTGATGCACGCATCAGCTCGTTTTGCTTTAGTTTTGTGGCTTAATCTTTCTTCAATCGAATTATTTCTTGCGTTTCAACTCTCACTTACTCCTGGCATGGAGTGGTGCTCCTCACCACTTAGGATTTTGCCCTACCGGTAAGTTGTCTCTCCAACATTGTACATATAGGGGAATGTGGGACAAAATGAAATAGCGGGGAAAAGTGAAATGGTGAAATATTTATGTATATATATATATATATATATATATATATATATATATATATATATATATATATATATATATATATATATATATATATATATATATATATATAGCGGTTATATACCGCTTTTAGTGCCATTTACCTAGTAATATTTTAACCAATTAGTAACTGGCTTCTTTAAGAGATTTTCCAGCTCCAGCTCAGTCACTTCCTATGCCGGGCTGATGAGTGCTAATAAGCACAAAACTGCAGTGGTCGGCTGGAATGACTGAGCTGGCGGTGTATTTCATGTATTTCTGCCTTAGCCCTGGCTAATGGACGGTAACTTACTGAATATATGAAGTATATTTAAGCAAAAAAAAAACCTCTGAAAATCAAAGCATATGAAAATATAAGCAATTTTCAAAAATTGATACTCAAAGTGCAATATTTTGTATTAAGTCAAAAATTATTTTGATGCTATCAAAACAAAGTTTTTGTTATTAACATTTTAAAAATTAATTGGATCCTTCTAACATTCGGTGCAGTATTTATTTCGTTAGTATTTAGCTTATTTGTATTTTTAATATTTTTCACAATTAGTCAAGCGCATGTGGGGCAAAGTGAATGAAGCAAAGTGAAATTAGTTCATTTCGTTTACTCATTCAATCATTAAATCACTTACGTATTCATTTATTGACTCATTTATTTCATTCCTTCATTTAATTTTTTATTAGTTCATTCATTCACCTATTTTCTTATTCTTTCACTATTTGATTCACTCATTTATTTTTTCTCATGTATTAGTTAATTAAATTAATTATTAGTTTATTGTTTCAATATCTTTTCATTTGTTCAATTATCGTTTTTTACTCATTGATTTGTTCAAAAATATTTTTCACAATCGAATAAAAAGTTTTTCATTCGAAAAAATTCGAAATTCCATTTTTAACTTTGCCCCACGAAGAAAAAAGTTAAAAATTTCCAATTGTTTTTCAAGGAGAAATTTTACTGCCAAAAATAAAAAATGTTTCAATGCAAGTTTTGTTACAAAATGCAATGTTATTTCTTTATGTTCTGTAATTTTCAAAACAAATTTTCAATTTGTTCATTTTGAAAAATCTCAGTCATCTTAACTATTTTACTTTGCCCCACATTCCCCAATCACGATCCGTATCCTCTTTGCTTTTGTCTGATGTTTTTTCATTCATAAGCTCACTTATTTTGCATTGAAAAAGGAATTCCTTTTAACCTCGAAACGTGTGTCTGCAGTAATCTGTCTGGAATCTGTGAAATGAAACGTTTTTTTTTTCCTCTTTCATTTATGATTGCTCCATAATAATTTACCTACTATACCATAGTTATGAAAAATTGTACCATAAAACAGAAAACAATCAACAAAAAAAAATCAATTATCTGCCAGTGAGAAATTAGCACAAACGTAACTTTAAATGAAGTATTTAGTCAAAAAAAAAAAATGAAATTTATATGCACAGAAATACAAAGTGAAACCATTAATAAGCAGCATTAAAAATAAATAAATAAATAAATAAAAGGGAGCTTTTTCAATCGCCTTCAAACTTCATCAAAATGCTCACAAATATCGCAAGTGATAATAACAATAATAATAGTTTCAGCAATATGTATTTTTTTCTTTTTTTAAATAAAACTACTTGTAATTGTGAGATGATGTTTTCCGCGATGTTATTATAAGCAGTCACCTGACACGCAGTTATGAAAAGGATCTGAACGTTGAACACGAGAACAATAAGTGATTGTTGCTCAATAAAATGAATGTTACACAGTGAACACTAGCCCAGCCAGAAATACCTTTTGGAGGGGGTCTTTTGATCAAAAACACCATCTGGGTTTTTTTTTTGATCAATAATACGTTCTGGTTTTTTTTTTGATCAATAACACCTTCTGTTTTTTTTTTTTTTGGATCAAATACGTATACCTTGTGGGGGGGGGGATTTTTTTTATCAAAAATATCTTCTGAGGGGGATTTTATGGTCAAAACAGCCATTTCGTACGCATAAACTACTGTATTAGAATTTGCATTTATGTTAAAACCAGCGGCTCTGGGAGGAAGGGGGCGTTTTCACTTCCCCCCTTACTGCCGTGAAACATAAAGCAATCCAATAAATATATAAATCATCCATCAGGAATAAAGGTCGAACAATTGCAACACTAAATGAAACAACAGTCAAAAAAAATGTTTGTAGTCTTTTGCAAATATGATCAATGAAATTACTAATAAATACAAGGGTGCACATATAGGGGGTAAGTGGAGGCCCAAGCCAGCCTCCCCCCCCTCCTCGTAGAAATGAGAACCTAATAAGCTTTTAGTGCTTTTCTCTTTGCAAAAATGGATGACAATTTCATTTCCAGCCATTAATGAATAAGTTATTAAAAATGACAAATTTTAATGTCTCTAATCTGTACTGAAATCGGTTTCCACGGAGAAAATATTCTGCTAAACCATGGGGAAAATCTTTCAGCCCCCTCTTAAAATTTTGTATATATGGGCGCCCTTGAAGGAGTAATATAAAACAAGACCTTTCTTCGATCCGCTGTTAACTTCAACAAAAGACCCATAAATAACGTTCGAGAAAATAATAATGGTAATAAAAACAATAATTGTGTGCAGCAATTGAATAATTCCTTTCTTTTTTAAATAAAATTTTACTTTCAATGCAAAGAACAATAATGCTCCACAATAGCGTAAATAGCATACCATAGATATAGAAATACGATGATACATAAAGCAAGTATCAAAAAATAAACTATCTATCAGTGAGAAATGTGCACAATTTTAATATTAAATGGAATTTTCAGTGAAAATAATTTATAATGTAACATTTCAACATTTCGTTATATCACGCCTGTCGGAAGACAAAAAAAGAAAAAGCGTAGAATGTCCGAAAACGCGATATAAACGAAGTTATAAAAATAAACGATTCAGCTATCGGACAAAATAATGAATGACATGCCCACCTGCAGAAAAATTAGTTTATTGTCATATAAAGACGATTTTCCCAATAAAAACGAAAGAAAACTAGTCTACCAGTTTTTATTTTAAAAAAATCTTTAAAATATTGTACTGTTTCATGGCGGAATATAAATGAAAAGTTTCAGCTTAAACTGCAAGAATTTAGTGCATGGAAAAAAAGCCAGTTTTGTTCAAAAAAGAAGAAAATACTTTTTCTGAGAAATATAACTTTTTTTTCTGCAATGACAAGTATAAACAACTTTTTTAATAAAATATTTTTTATGAGACAATGAAAAAGCGCGATGGAGCTAAGTAACGAGTGGTTACTGTATTTGCACAGAAATAATAAATAACACATTAAAGAGCAATATAAAATAGGAATTTTTTTCAATCGCCTGTAAACTTCAACAGTGTGCCCGAAAATGACGTTTCTAGCCATAAAATACTTTCTGTTAAAATAAAATTACATTTAACCCTCAAACGATATTTTCCACAATTTTTTACAAGCAATTTAAACTAATTGACTCTTAGTTATGAAAACGGATCGGAACGTTAAAAACGAGAAGAATTTGTGAGGACTGTTCCACAATAGAGCAAATGTCATGCCACAAAACACAAAGCAATCATCAAAAAATAAATTATCTATAAAAATTGTGCGCAACTGTAATATTAAATGAAACATAAACAGAACTTCTTTTAGTATTTTTATAGAAATACTAGTGGTTAGCACGGCTTTGTCCGTAGTAGAAAATTAAAAGGTCATTTGGTTCGCCTGTATATTTACAAATAATGGATGATTAATTTCTCGCCAATTGGCTATGTTAATTTGCTCGCTCATGTTACGGTTCCACGTTATGATAATTTCATATTCTACTCTTCCACGTTATGATAATTTGCTGCGTAAAATGTTCTTAAAACTGGAATAGAAAAAGAACAAAATCGAATTTTCGAAAAATCGCTTCAAGGTGCACACTTTTATGCCACAAACTAACTTTGGGACAAATTTCATGAAAATCGACCGAACGGTCTAGGCGCTATGCGCGTCACAGAGATCCAGACAGAGAGACTTTCAGCTTTATTATTAGTAAAGACTAGTGGTACCCGTACGGCTTCGCCCGTAATAGAAAAATTAAAAGGTCTTTTGGTTCGCCTGTATATTTACAAATAATATAGGGTGAATTTTCTCTCCAATTGGCTTGTACCCATGTTACGGTTCCACGTTATGATAATTTCGTATCTCGCCAGTTGGCTCGTGCCCATGTTACGGTTCCCCGTTAGGATAATTTCATAATTTACTCGTCCATCTTATGATAATTTTGTTCTTAAAATTGGAATAGAAAAAGAACCACATCGAATTTTCGAAAAATCGCCTTGAGGTGCACACCCCCATGCTACAAACTAACTTTGTGCCAAATTTCATGAAAATCGTCCAAATGGTCTAGGCGCTACGCGCGTCACAGAGATCCAGACAGAGAGACTTTCAGTCTTATTATTAGTAAAGATAACAAATAACCTTTTTAATGAGTAATATAAAGTAGGAACATTTTCAATCGGTTGTCAAACTCAATAAAACATCAGTAAATAACATTAACTAAAATAAAATTAATAATGGTAATCATAACAACTATTGTAGCAATAGAATAATTCTTTTCATTTTTAAAAAAATTACTTTAAACTTAGCACGTTATTTTTCATAATACGTGGCAACTAAAAAAGTCAACAATGTATGCTAGCCACAAACTATCTGACTCGTTGTTATGAAAAATGATCGGAGTGTCAAAAATGCGTACAATAAGTGATTGCTCCACAAATAAGTAAATTTTATACCATAGTTATAGAAAGTTGTACCAATATAAAAAAAGCAATCATAAAAAAAAAATAACACATTAGTGATAAATGTGTGCAATTGTAATATTAAAGGGGCAAGGAGATATGATGAAAAAAGAGAAAAATGTAATTTTCATTGATACAAAACTAGTAAATGAAACCCCCTATGAATAGTATAAAAAAGGTAACTAAACTTCAACAAAACGCCCATTAAAAAAATATCGAACACATTAATAATAGTAGTAGTATAGGAGCAGCAGAATAATTCGTTTCTTTATAAAATAAAATTATACTAAATTTTCAGACGGTATTTTCCACATTGTTTAATGGCAGCTACAAGTTATCTGACTCCATTATGAAAAGCGATCAGACGTCCAAAATGATAACAAAAATTGATTCCACCACAATGAAATCTTTACTAATAATAAAGCTGAAAGTCTGGATCTATGTCTATATCTCTGTTACACGCATAGCGCCTAGACCGTTCTGCTGATTTTCATAAAATTTAGCACACAAGTAACTCGTATCATAGGGGTGAGCACCTGGAAGCGATTTTTCGAAACTTCGATTTTGTTCTTTTTCTATTCTAATTTTAAGAGCATTTTACCGAGCAAATTATCACAACATGGGCGAACAAATTGCCATAACGTGGACTAGCAAATTACGCTATATGCGATCATGGGCGAGTAAATTGGCCAGAAATTCATCATCCATTATTTGTAAATATACAGGCAAACCAAATGACCTTTTAATTTTCTACTACGGGCAAAGCCGTGCGTGTACCACTAGTAAATGAATAAAAACTTTGACTGTTATACTTATATGAAAGAACTTAGTAAATGAAGAAAGTCAACAAAGCTAAACAAAAAAAATTTACGTACCTTCTTCTCAACGGCTACGCAAGTCGCTTTCACTGCTTCGAACGGATTTTAAGAAATCCCGTCTCTCACCCTCTCGCACCGCAAGACGAGACGATTGAAATTCAAAGCACCTACCAGTTGATCCGATTGCATCAGAGACACAGTGGAAAATGCGACGTGTCATACGTAACATTGCATACTGTAGCTGACGTGAGACACCTCGGGCTCCGCCCCTCATCCTCCGGAGCTTGCCGATTGGAGGGTTCCGCCTGAGACGTCTAGTGGTTCTTGATCATGCATGAACACTTAAGTCACGACTCGACTCGAAAGCATGGAATGAGCGAAGGCAGTGCTGCGCGCACGGGGGCATAGGCGTCGGAGCCGGGGGAGCTGGGGGAGCTTGAGCTCCCCCTGAAATATTTCAGACCGGCTCAGCTCCCCCGAAAAAATTCTCACACAGACGCTTTCTGTCATACATTGTTTACCTCAAACCTGATTTCAAAAATGTGATCTGCCTTTTCTAAGAATTTCCCCCAATAAGCAACAAAAGCAGGGGACAGACGGAGTGGTCCCCCCGTGCACTTGAGTCCACATTCACCCTTTTTCTCACTGTTTACACACCTCTTGATTCCCGGAAGAAGATTAAAAGAATTTTAGACAAGCTATCCTACCGGCTGCGGAAAAGTGGGCTTTGCCCCGCGGCCTGCAAAAATCAGTACCAGTACCGATAGGGGTTTGCTCCCCACCTCATCTCGTGTTTCGAGAGCGGCATCGCAGTTTAGTTCACATTCTTATTGGTTTTGCCTCGCATACCGTTTTTTTGTCGCGTGATCACAAAAAGAATAGTGAGTCAGTTTTGCATTTAAATATGAATAATATGGATGGTGATACACACATAACTATAAAAAAGGTTACTAAGGTAAGCAACTTGTTCAAATCAAGGGATTCAACTTTCCAGAAACTTATCTCATTTTAAGATATCTGACTTCTTAGGCACAATGTAAAGAATTTCCAGCGGCATCCTTTGAAACTGGTTGATTAAAATAAACTTGCAAAATTTTACATGAAAGTTTAACTAAAAGACCAAGTGGTATTTTTCTTTATTCATTGCAATTATCTACATTAAAAAATAAACAAATAAATAAAAAGAACTCGGGGAGGGGGGATCCCCATTTACAAACAAATATATTTATTTATTTTTTACTCCGTCGTTTATTTCTCTCTTTGATCATTTTTCACTCCTTTAAAAAAAGTTAAGCCCCGAACAAAGAAAATTCTTTAAAGATTTCCCAAAAGTCTAATTATGTAGTTACAAAACAATGAACAGCCCTAAATTAATTCTAGAGGGATCATGAACGTACATATATTTCGGGTTTAAATTCTATGTTTCGATCAAAAGGTACCATCAGATAGCAAAAATGTCATTGTTCGATGATCTATCGAAACCGAAAGTAATCTGTTGCCAGATAGAGAACCCGTAGCGCCCGAAATAGGTATTATTCAAACAATTTTTTTTTTTTGATGGGAAATATTATCAAAAGAAACAACATAATAAATCAACGGCGTACTCAGAAATTAATTTTGGGGGCGCAAATCATTGCTGTGATAAAAAACGCAATTTTTAGAACTATCCCACGGTAAAAAAAATTTAAAAAAAAATGTATCCGTTACTTTATTTCATTTTAAACCGTCAGGGATAGATTTTTTTCATGAAGTTATAAAACTGCAAAGAGAAATATCATTCAAGGAATACTAAAGGTACTTACACTACAGGAACAAAAATTCACATAAATCAAAATCGGAGAAATCTTCATTATTATAATATTCTTAAGATCTTTCAATGATTATAAAAACAGTTACTATGTAAAAATCTGTTTTGAAAGGTGCGAGTTTATCAAAATGAAAAATTTTGAACATAATACTTTAAGAAGTTAGAGTTATTCATATTTCTTGCTTTCCTAATTAACGATTTTTTTTTTGTCACTTACAGATATACTTTCATGCCAAAATTGTAACTTTTCATTTATTATTTTTCATCTATTAAAAAATCTCCTACAATATTTTAGTTTCTCTCAAAGACTTTTACTAAAATTTATCTGAACAATAAAATATATAACGAACATTTCATTTTAACACATTTCTAACGTTCTGTTTCTCCACCAATGTTTCATCCTTTTCCCTTTTTCTAGTTCTCAGAAAATAAGAGAGTCTTCTAAATGCTACTCTGCCAAAGTCCTCCCTTTCCTTCAAAATTATTACAGAGCACCTCAAATTTTGTTTTCAGGACTCAGTTCCCTGAAAATTTCCGAAAGAGAGTTCCTGAATACCTTGTTCTCCAGTAACATGGGAAATTAAATAATATTCCGTTTTTGGAAATTCAATTTCAAAAAATTACTCGGCCCCTAACCAGAGCTTGATTACCTCACAGGCCAATTAGACCTGGGCCTAATTGGCCTGGCCTAAGGGCAGAGCCGTGTCCAAGGGGAGGATTTTAGGGGTTAAACCCCTCCCATTGAAAAAGAAATCAATTAATCATTAAACGATTTTCCAAATCGTATTTTAAGTTTTAATTAATTTTAGAGTTAAACTCTGATACAGCATTCACCCTCTTTAATATTTCTCCATCTCTAACAATTAACATTTTCCTCAATTGTAGGATTCCCAAGCACCTCCGCTTCTAAGTGCTTGAAAAAATAACGATGGAGGAATGGCTAAAGAGTCCGGCAATGCTGTAAGCATGCAGGGGAAAATTATTTAAAAGAATATTAGACAATGATGTAGCCAAAAAAAGAAAAAAAACTTAGGGGCTGGGAAAATGGTTAATTTTGCTTACTATAGGTTTTTTATGGTACGTCTTTAGTGTTGGATGAATTAGTCGTTTCACACATTACAAAAATGTTTCTATGCAAAACAGCATTTTTTTTAATAAAATTTTTGTTTTCATTAAATTTCTGTTCAATGTTATTTGATGGAAAAACAAAAGAAAAAAAAAGAAACTAACATTAGGTGGCATAAAACGAATATGTGTGACTTTTTTTCCGCTTTTACAAAATGTTCAACCGTACAAATAAGATTTCTTTTAAAAAAACACACAAAACGTTTAAAAAAAGCTTAGTTATCGAACTAAAATTAACTATTCAACACGTATAGTTAGTTTTCCTTTGAACAACGTAAGTTACAAAGGCAAAAAGAATCAACCCCTCCCTTTATGAAATCCTGGACACTGGCCTGCCTAAGGGGCCCCAAATTACTGAAAGAATTATGCATAGCATTACAACTATACGAAAAAATTCCATGTATTTTTAAAAGTAATAATAAAAAAATAATGACTTTTTATTTAGAAAAGAACTCCTTTAAAGGAGAATTTTTATTAATTTTGCCAGTAGCGAATTTACCATGCCACAATTTCGAGTGCCCCGAAGGGGATTCGTGAATGCACATGGTAAATAATTTACATAGTTCTGGGCCCCGAAAATGCATTCCAACAGGACTAATAGAGTCTTCAGGGAGCCCTGAAATTATTGCAGGCCTAGGGCCTCACATTTTGTTATTCGGGACCTGCCCCTAACGATGACAAATATCATCCGCATTCGCGTTTTTTAGAGATTATAATTTCGAAAAAAATAAGGAGAAGGAACCTCTCAACCTTTTCTGATATCACCATTAAAGAACGCTCTCTAGGACAATTTTTGAAAAATTACCAGAGTAGAGCCCTAGAACAGCCTTTTCCCCTGACATCATTGAAGATTGTCTACAATTGCGATTTTGGATCTTCAAATTCGAAATATTGGGAGGGAGATGTAAATCTATTTGAAAATTCGATCGAGGACAATCCCTCGAGTCATATTAATTTCACTAGCGTTAACAACAATAGTATATAATCCGTTTTTAAAACATTAATTTCGAAAAATTTTCAGGGAAGTTTATTCGTACCATTTCTCTCCTTAATATTCCAAAAATCGCTTAAAAACTCGTTTTTAGAACAAGAATTTTGAAATTTTCCCCGGAGAGGGTCCCCCGGAACTCCTCTATTTATACGTACTCATCTTCGAGTACTGACCGACCCCCTTTCAAAATCGGAGTTTTATCACCTCATTATCTCTATATACAATGTATTTATTAAATATGATTGAAAACTTTGCTGGGAAAGAGAGAGAGAGATTTGAGAGAGAAGCTAATTTCTTATGGAGAAAAAATTAAGCGCCCCCCCCCCAAATAATTTTTTGGTTATGGCATAATGTGTCTCAGCTCCCCCTACTTCCACTAAGTTCCTACGCCTCTGCACGGGGGGGAGGGGGGGGAGAAGGGACACCTGTTGGCCCAGGCCCGAGCCTGAAGGGTGCCGAATATTTTTTAAACTAGCGGGGAAATATAGGGATAAACAACATGGAAGGGGGGGGGGCTTAGAAAAATCGTACGTAACTGGCCCCAAAATTTCTGTGCACGCCCCTGACTGTAATTGGAGGGGGTGCGCAATCCCTGAAATATTTATTTATTTTATTTTATTTATTTTTTTTTTTTTTAATAATGCGAATTATTGTGAATCAGACGAAAATGACTTAAAAATATATATATAAACACACGTCTGCCTTTTATAGTAAACATAGCAAAAAAATGATTTTTTTTTGTCTTAATAAATTACTTTTAAATAAAAAAAAACCGCCTTCAAAAAATACCCAGGAACTAAAAAGCAAAAAAATAACTGATTACACTTACATTCTATTTCCTACCCAAACATAGAAATGAAATTTATTTTACAATTCCAGTACAAAAATCAACTAAACTAAACACCGAATTATAAAATAAACACTGATTTAAATTACTATACGATGAATTATTTTAAATACCTAACTAATTATATAGGATCTCTTAAGTTTTAATACCCTTTTGAAGTCGGTTCCTCCTATAAACAACTACATAACGTAACTGACAACCCACCGAATCCTGAATTAAACACTAATTTAACTATACGCGAAATTAGGCTTTAAAACTAAACCTACTCAGTTACGTTAGGTAATAGTTTATAGGAGGCTCCGACTTCAAAAGGTTATTAAAAATTAAGAGATCGTATGTAATTAGTTAGGTATTTAAAATAATTCATCGTATAGTAATTTAAATCAGTGTTTATTTTATAATTCGGTGTTTAGTTTAGTTGATTTTTGTACTGGAATTTTAAAATAAATTTCATTTCTATGTTTGGGTAGGAAATAGAATGTAAGCGTAATCAGTTATTTTTTGCTTTTTAGTTCCTGGGTATTTTTTGAAGGCGGTTTTTTTTATACTTAAAAGTAATTTATTTTTTGCTTTTTAGTGGTGTAAATAACACGGCGAGCGTCTCGGAGACTTCCGACGACTGTGAAGAAAGGCTTTTTCAAATGCGTAACTACGAGTACGTACAAAAAAAGTCTTCATCATTTGTTCAACTTTTTCAAAATTTGCTTTCCGAAAGCAAATGCCCGAGTCACTAAAAAAAAACGAAATCGCTTTAAGTTTAAATTTGTAAAATTGTAAATTTTAGAATTGTAATATTGTAAATTGTAATTTATGTTTCGCAATTAGTGTCATGTAAGTCGTGATAAAAATCGCATGTTTCTTCACATGGCCCCACTATAGATGAAGATTAAAAATTCCACTAGAATGAATTTTATGTTTGCTTCAGAGAATCCTTAATTCAAAATTTTCATTATCATTACTCTTAATAATATATATTTTTAGTACTTTCTTTAACTATAGGTAAAGAAAGTATAAACCTTTGTTTTATGGCCTTTGTTTATCAATGGGCTTTATATTTAATCGTTTGTGAGGGAAATTGCATGAAATTTATTGTTTTACCCTTTACTTTTCCCTAAAGAACAAATAGGGTAAATCAAAGATTTGGAACCTAAGTTAGACCACCCTTAAATAAAACCACCACTAAACAAAAAAAGCATAAAAACCGGTTCACTAAGTGAGACGATATGCAAAGTTAATAAAGTACAAATGGATTTAAATGTGAGTATGATATTTAAAGAGTTCCTTCAATTTCATCAAACCTGAACTTGATCAACATTACCGCCGAGGAACTATGCTGTTACAAACAAAAAAACACTTTTCCTTATCGGTACAGGCAGGGGCGTGCACAGAAATTTTGGAGCCCATCACAAATGACTTTTCCGTGCCCCTTTCCATATTGTTTTCCCCTATATTTCACCGTTAGTTACAAAAATATTGGGGCCCCTCCAGGCTCGGGCCTGGGTCAACAGGTGTCCCTTCCCCCTCCCTGTGCACGCCCCTGGGTACAGGTGTCTTCGAGTATTTATGGAACATTGTACAAAGGAAAAACAAATCCGACGAGTTCAGAACCTCCTCCTTTTTTTTGAAGCCTGCTAATTAATACAACCCTAATTTCAAATTGAATTGGCGGCATCGTGAAATAGTAAATCCAGAATATTGGTCAAACTTCAGAAATCTTACACAGTTATACTGTATATTATTAAAGAATATAAATTAAATCGTGGGGGAGGGGTGTTCTGTATTCAATTCCCCCTCAATTGAACAAAGAACTTTATATTTTAGTGCCTAAATAAAGTTATTTATTTGTAAATAAAATATTAAGGTAATTGATTCAACTATTAAAGTAGCAAATTATATTTAATTTACTGCTTTGCTACGCAGTAATAAATACATTAGTAACACATAATAATAAAAAAATACCATGCAGCGCAGCGTTGAGAAAATTAATCATCCATGTGCCGCGAGAATTAAATATCGTTCAAGAGAAAGCCAAAAGCTTAGGTGTGAAAATACACCGATCACAGCAACACCACGTGACCATGACGTATGAAATTTAAAGTTTCTTGGATTTCTCCGAGACCTCTTATCAGATCCAGACCAAATTACAATGGGACCATCTGGGAAGTATACCCTTCCAAACAAAAACAAAAAAAAATTCAAATCGGTCCAGTAGTGTTGGAATAATTCGAAAGCACACTCGTAAAAGCCGCAATGCGAAATCATAACCTCCTTTTTTGAAGTCGGTTAAAAATAAGACAAACACGACGTTTACCCCATAAAAACCTTACTCGAAGGTTATAATACCCCTAAGAGAGTGTGCTTATATTAAAAAGAAGTCATTAGAGGTAATAACGAAAAAGTTTTTGAATCATTTTCTACTGTCAATTTGAAATAAAATGTATGCTTGCTTTTTTATTAAATGCTCTTGAACTCTTCGACTTTTTTGCTTTTTTCACAAATATATTTTCATCTGTATTCAAACCGCCTCGATGATCGGAAATCGTATCTTCATGAGTGTGCACTATGCAGTAACGTTCCATGGGGTTGGATGACTCTCGCCAGGGGCGCAGCAGCTGGGGGGGGGGCAGCATTTCGACTGATTGTAAAAAAAATGGAATTTAATAATTATTTAATGTTACTATTTATTTATTAATTTATTAATTTTTTTTTAAATGATCATATAAGTAGAAAAATGCTTTTATATAAAAAAAAAGACTAGCAAGAAAAAGAGCTATAAGGGAAAATAAAACAATCTTTAATTCTAAAAAAAGGGGAGGGGGGATTTTAGCTGTGGCGTGAAATTCCGATTCATTGAGTTAAAGATTTATACGCACAATTTGCACACCAAGGAGCCTGTGGTAGAGGGCGTTCTATGCGGGATGAGTGAATTTTTTTTTTCGGGGAGGGGGCGATATTTTGACATGTATAGTTTAAAGTGTGTAGTTTTTCTTAGGCTTAGTATTTATTCGCATTATAATAAATAATACAAGCATAAAAAGTCTTAATTAGCGAGTATATAGTTTTTTTTTGTTTTTTTTTTTTTTTTGGACTGTATGTAAACAGTCGTGTTTTTGAGTCAATTTCAGATTATCAATGTTTTTTGTACTTGCTTTGCTTTCCTAATTAAAATAGAACTTTTAAAATACTTTGATCTTATTTTCAAAAAATTTAAGGTTTCCTTTTTACCCGACTGCGCGTGCGCGACGCAAAGGAGGGTAATGTGTTTATCAGTCTATGTATGTATGTCCTTTTCTATGTGGCGTTCTACAGGCTAAACGCCTTGGCCAATTTTGGTTTTTCTTACGTCAATCGATTTGTCTTAACCTTGGGAGTGTCACTAAACACATGACAGCAATCAAAATTGACCATATCAATAACCAGTTGCCATATTTTGTCAGTTCGGGATCGGCGCACGTTTGGTGTTGCACACTGTACGCTGCCTGCGTGCGACAAATGCAGGTAGTTTTCGCTGCCTGATTTTTTTTTTTTGTTTTTTTTGTTTACTAAGTCTACTAATTGGGATCTCAGTGGCCGAGTGGTTTAAGCGATTGCTTCTCCCACTTGTGGCGGTGGGGCAAGACACCCTCGCTCCGGATGTACTTTCCCCTCTTTCTGATGTAAATTCTTTAATGTGTTCTTTATTTATATTCTGTACTGTAATAAAAAATATATTATGCGCAAAGAAGGCAAGACACTCAGATTGTAGTCCTCATCAAAATAAACCCGTGCAATAAGCACCAAAAGAAAGTCTACTAATTCGATTTTCATCTCTAACATGTTGCATTTGTTTTTCCCTTGATTCAAGGGACTGAGTTTCGCGACGTGTATACTTTCTCGACAGGCTTTTTTAGTTTTGCGAGAAAGATTTGACTCACAAAACGTTTTCAATTTCGCGTCATCATGAGTTAGTTATACAGGCTGTTTATATAGCTGTGCTGTGATTGACTTAAGGTCGCGCATTTTTGCCAAAGGTCAAGAACATGTAGCTTTAAGCGGAGTTAGGTCCCTAGAGGGTATAAATATCAGTAGTTTAGACCACCGCAAGTTACTTAATAGACCTCACGATACAAGCAAACTCTCTCAATGAAATGACAAGATTGCGAAATGTACCGTCTTATAATCATAATAACTAAGTCAATGAAAATTAACTAAAAAGTGTCAAATAAAAAATTATTAAATAAAAACAAAAATCCCCGACTGCGTAAAACCAAAAAAACTAAAAAGACAAATGTATAAGCCCAGTAGTTTAGAATGTTATTAAGTACTACTGAATAACTACACCGTTGAAATAGTTTTATAACCGTACACAGATAAGACAAATCATAAATTCAAAAGCAGAATAGAAGGATCAACAATCGGGGCTCATTCAAATTTTACGGGGTTCCTTGAATCAGAAAGGAATGGGCCTCGACTGTTGATAATTCTATTCTGCTTTTGAATTTATGATTTGTCTTATCTGTGTAGGGGCGGATCCAGACATAATTCAAGGAGGGGGCCATTTGGAAAAATACGATGCTTTGAAAAAATTTTGAATTTTACAAATATCAATATAGCTCATCTTTAACTAGATCATTTTTTAAGGAATTTTCACTAGGCGACGCAAGTTTAACGTATTTCCCAATGACTTTCCTCTTTTCTTAACAAACGTGTGCATATATCGTCGCCTCAAAGTGGTATTCCTGTAATCCGTGCTGTGTTCTGAGGCGACTTCTGATTTAAGAGGAAGCCGATATGAACCAATCGTAAGTATGATATTAGCTACGAAGTAAAGGGGGCACGGGGGTTTCTCCATCGGAAAGTTTTTGAATTTGTAGTCTTTAAAACGCATTTTAGACGATCTTCGGTAATGTTAGGTTAGAAGAGTATCGGTGGCGCTCCCCTGTTTAATTTTCGAAATAGTAGCTCTAAGAATGCAGTTTTAAACGATCTTTGATGACGTTAGAGATTTGAGGGCCCATCTAAGGGGAAATTTTTCGGATTTGTAATCTTAGAAAACCATTTTAACTGTCTTTCGCAATATTAAGGGCTCGGATGCGACTCCCCCCCCCCCCCGCCCATTATTCAAAATTGAAACCTTAAAAACGCAAACATAATCTCCAATAATGTTAAGAGGAGGGAGCTTCAGGGTTTCTAAGGTGGATTTTTTTTTTTTTTTTTTTTTTTTTGCCATTGTAGAGACATAAACGCAGTTTAATACGATCTTTTCTGATGATATGTGGAGGAGGAATTCGAGGGCCCACACCAAGAAATTTTTCTAATTTGCAGTCTTAAAGATGCATTTTAATTATCTTTGGTAATGGTAGGGGAGAAGAGGTTTGGAGCGTTCCTCCCGAAATTGTAGCTCTAAAAAGGCTGTTTTAGACGATTTTTGAGGGTGTTAAGGGGAGGAGAGATCAAAAGGCGCATCCCAAGAAATTTTACTAATTTCTATACTTAAAAACGCATTCTAGACTATCTTAGGTAAGGAGGGGTTGAAGAGATTCTGAGGTCCACTCCCAAAATTCTTTCAAAATTGAACTCTTTAAACTGCAAATGCACTGTTAAAAATTACGTCCACCGTTGCACCAAAGAAAGGAGCAAATTTGCTGCAACCTATATTCAGTGCATGATTGAACCAAAACAGGGTGTTTTATATCACTCCCAAGTTTCGTGCGTAGTTGAACCATATTCGTCATTCCATCTTTCTCCAACCATAGGAGTTAATCTGAACCATGAATCGTGTTCTCCTTTTCCCTTATAACTGGAGCGGAGTAGAACCATAACTGACGTTTCCGTTCGTCGTATTCTTGGAGTGAAATTGAACCATAACTCGGGTTTTCGTTCCTTGCATTGCTGGGATGAAGTTGAACCGTAACTAGCGTTTTCCGACTTTCATTTGTTGGTACGTGGTTGAACCGCTAACAATATTCTGATTTCCTCATTTAGGTGTTAAATTTAGCCATTTGCTTTACTTGATTTATATTTTGTTTTCGTGGAAAATAAGTAATTTTGTGAGGATTTTAAAAACTTCCCTTTTTTTCGATTTTCTTTAGAAAATTTAATATTAGATGTACTCGAGAACCATTTATAATATTTTCAGTCAAAATTTTATATTGTTCTCAAGAATAGAGTGCTTAAAATGAGCATCTTTCATCGTCAAAATGACCACAGGTTTATCATACTCTTTAGTGTTATAACATTAACGCAAAAGGTAGAATTCGTTATGCAGGCAGATATTAAACAACTATTTATTTATTTTTTGTGATGTTTGCTAAAACCATTAACTGCATTAAAAAAATGAGCAATTGGAATAAATAAAGATAGATTAAAAAGATTCTTAACGTACGTAAGTGACAATTCCTAATTAAATACTTAATTTAAAAAAATATACATTATTTAATTTAAGAAATTATCCTTTTTATACATTTCTTGATATTTTAAGAGTTGCATAGCTGGGAGGGAAAAAAGAGAAAATATTGCTATTGCAATTACAGTAAAACCTGTGTAAGTTGACCACTTGC
Organism: Uloborus diversus; assembly: GCF_026930045.1. NCBI lineage: Eukaryota > Metazoa > Arthropoda > Arachnida > Araneae > Uloboridae > Uloborus > Uloborus diversus. The sequence continues at coordinate 38,240,358 of NC_072738.1, forward strand.
GGTGCAGCACTTTGGTGATCAACTTAGACAGGTGGTCAACTTATAGAGGGTAGTAAGGATTTTTTTTTTTTTTTTGTCATTTCTTGTCTCATGCATTTATTTTAACTAATTGGAGTACTTTAAACTCACTTTCATTGTTTAACATTACTTTAAAACAATAAGAAAAAATGTTGTTTAAATATTTTTAGAGATTATTTAACCAGAATGACTCGTAAAGTATCATACAAATTTAAAATTTCTGTGAATCGATCAAAAAAAAAAAAAAATGTGTCGTTACTAATGAAAAACAACTTACTTGATATTAACAGTTCCTAAAAATTCATAAGTCGAAAGTTACTCAAATTCTTCATTCGATTTTTTCTTGAACATTTGTAACCATGGTAATTAATTTTCAACAAAATAACTCCTTATTGAAGTTTGGCGCATTTTCTGGGACATAACATCAGGCCAATGTTTTCCGATGGAAACATAAATATTCATAGGATTTTCTAAAATGTCTGGTTATTTATTTGAGGCATAACTGATGAAACCTTTAGTACAATTTAATGCTTTTGCCTGTTGCTCAACTTACAAAGGGTTTTTTACATTTCTCCAAACCAAAGCTGGTGTATATTAGTGGTCAAGATAGAGAGGTTTTCCTTCATTATATAAGATAGGACTAATTCCGTTCCTGACAAAAGCGGTCGATTTTACAGGTTTTACCGTATTCCTAATTGACATTCATTTTTTATCTTTATATTTTTTTCCTTAACAGCAATCCAATTGTAATCTGAATAAAAGTTAATTACATTTCGAACCATTTTGACAATCAAAATGATTAATAAAGTAAAAAAGAAATTAATACCAATAAGGTACTACAGTTCTTAAAATAGTTTACGATTTATTGTTCTCAAAGGTTTTATAATTTCTGACTTAAGGAGCCAAAATTTTTAACTGATGAGCTGTTTTTAGAAGATACCTAATTTTTATTATGTTAAAATTTCCAGTCAGTTATTAGTTGAGATACTATGCATACAGTGGCAAGAACATAAAATATTGATAATTACAGAACTCCGATACTTTATTTTCCTTTAGGAATGCAGGATATTGATTTTTACAGGATATCCAGCACCAGATGTTTTTATAGGGTGTATATTTATTTTTCACTTTACGCCATCACACAGCAGTAAATTATAACTTATCTGACGTCATAAAAACCTTCTATATGTGTCGAAATATAATTTACAACAGCTGTCTCTTTCAATTATTTATATTAATAGTGTTGTATTAAAAGTAATTTACATAATAAAATATTCTGCTTTTTTGAAAAACAATTTATTAGTTGTCTTATCCCCTAACAAAAGAAAAATTGCAAGACTTGCTCCAAAGAAAAAAAGTTTTTAATTTACTCTTTACTGTAGTTAGCTTTCAAAAATAGCAATATTAGCATAGTTCTACCAATAAATTGCATTTTTCTTCAAATTTGATAAATCTTTTTAATTTACATAAAGCATGATTAAATAAAAATGTCTAAATTCCAATTGTGAGTTTTCCAGCTTGTCTTTGGTATCAGTTGGCTCTCTGTTTAACGACTTTCAAGGGACCACAAAAAATCGTCCTTAAATAGAATGCTTTTAACACTACAGTGGACCATCCGGAACCTTAAAAGCCGTCGTTAAATAGAGAAAGTCATTAAATAGAGCGTCGTTAAACAGAGAGCCAACTGTACTTTTCTTTTTCTTTCAGAAAATTACCAGTAGGTGGATGATCCATATATTTTTTTTCTATTAGTATTGTTTGTTTTAGGTTTTAATTAAGAATAAATTTTTTAATTAATAAAAAAATTTCAGTAATGTTTATGAGGTACATCAAGAAAAATATCTAGCTTCAAACTTTACTTATTCTTTTTCCTGAATTATTATATTAGGGGCGGTCAAATGAAACTCGATCATTGTGTCTAACTTTGCAAAGCACGTAAGGTGCTCCATGCAGCTGCATGTGTGATGATTCCATGTATTGGTAGAGAGACTGATGCAAGCACAAAGTTTGACTTTACATAGCGACAGTGTGGCTGTACGACTAAGAGAAGGTTGACACTCAACTTTTCGTCCACAACAGAACAGGCGAGTTCGCAGGGACATTCAACTGAAACCCGGTCAATGCGTCTAACTTGGGCATTAGATGTAAGGGGCAACGTCTACTGCAAAGTCTTATGTCTAATGCAAAGTTAGACACAATGACCGTGTTTGAGTTGAATTTTCCTGTGAACTTGCCTGTTCTGTTGTGAACGATAAGTTAAATGACAACCTTCCCTTCCTCGTGTAGACATAGTCACTATGTAAAGTCAAACTTTGTGCTTGCATCAGTCTCTCTACCTATACATGGGGTCACCACACACGCAGCTACATGGAGCCATTTACGTCTAATGCAAAGTTGGACGCACTGACCAGGTTTCAATTGAACATCCTAATACAATAACACAATTAAAGTTGTCTTTCATTAAATTTTTCATTCATCAAAAAATTTTCATAGCATGCATGTTAGTACAATACAAATACAAACCAATAAAATGTAACCGAGTTACGACAAAGTGTATATAAAATGCTGAAAAAAGGAGTTGAAATTAAGTTTGATACACACGAAACTCCTCAAACATAAATTGGAAAAACGAAATTTTACTAATTTAATCAGTAAATAAAAATTTAACTATTAAACAGCAAAAAGTTATTGGAATTTCATTTCACTGGTTAATGGTAAAATAATCCTAGTAAAAAATATCTATCTTGCAATTTTTTTTTCATTTAACATGCATGTCATGTCAATTTTATCCAACTGCAACGAATTCTAAGGGTGGAACATTTCAACCAATACAAATTCAAATCAATAAAATGTAACACAGTTATGACAAAGTCATTATGAAATGCTGATACAAAATTTATTGAAATTGAGTTCGATATACAAAAAACTTTTCAAACATTAATTGAAAAAACAAAATTTTACTAATTTTACCAGTCGATAAAAATTTACCTATTAAACAGCACCCTATATGGGCGCCCATGGTGAGGCTTACGGAACTCTTCTCTGTCCTATTCATAAGTTTCGAGGTGGTTAAAGACCTCTAAAGAGGGCGGAGAAGAGGTTCAAGATGAACAACGCTCTAGGCGACTGTCAACCAGCAAAACCGACAACAATGTGGCTTGTGTTCCTCAATTGTTAGACTTTGACCCTCGATTGACTATCAAGATGGTTGCAAATGAACTGAACATGTCGTCTACTGCTGTGTTTCGAATTACTCAACATTTAGTGATGAGAAAAGTGTGAGGCAAGTTTGTGCCGAAGCACCGTGCCATAATGAGCTGCGAGTCCACGAGTATTTGTCCAAACCCCAAGTGAAAATGCTGTCCCAGCCCCCTACAGTCTGACAGACTTCTTTCCTCGGATTAAGGTAGGCCTGAAATGAACCCATTTTTCATCCCAAGAAGAGATCCAATCAGCCATGAAGAAGACCTTATGGGGAATTCCCCAAAAATGCCTTTCAGGGCACTTACCAGTCATGGCAGAAGCCAAAGGACATTACTTTGAAGAATTTTAAATGTTTGTGCAAATCTGTTCAATAATTACTTTAAAAAAAAAATTGCGTTACTTTTGAAATAGACCCTGTATATACTCGTAGTGGAATACACACAGAAAAGTATTTTAGTTGAATATAAATTTTTGAAATAAATACCCAGATAAATACCCACTTTAGGTATTTACCCGGGTATATACCCTGGGTATTTACCCCTAAAAATAAATACCCAGGTATTTTACATCACTATTCTGAGGTGATGATATTTGGTAACCTTAGGACCTTTAAAAACTGAAACAAATCCAAAACCACGTTTAAGCGATTTTTGGATGCAATTTAAATGATGTTAGGTATTTGGGGCATTTTCTGGAAATTTAGCAAAACTGAAGATCTGAACACAAAATTAGAGATGCTCCGTAATTTTATTGGCACAGCGACGGGGGGGAGGGGGGGGTGGAATCTGGAGTAGTAGCATTTTGACGACTTATTTTCAGACAAACTAGAAAAAAGAAAAAAAATTGCTTCGAAACTTCAAAGAGAATGTTTTTTTTTTTTTTTTTTAAATGCTGTACACAAACTTGAACCTTAAAGTTAATTTTAAGTCAAATATGTACTTTTCTTTGGTTTTTTTATTATATTTTCTCCAATGGGAGGGGTTTAACCCCCAAAACCCTCCCCTTGGACACAGTCCTGGACAAAGTGTATATGAAATGCTGATACAAAATGTATTGAAATTGAGTTTGATGTACACAAAACTTCTGTAACGTAAAAAGGAAAAAGAAAATTTTACTAATTTAACCAGTCGAAAAAAATTTACTTATTAAACAGCAAAAAGTTACTGGAAATTTCATTGCATTGGTTGACGCTAAAAGAATCCCAACAAAAAATATCTAACTTTCAAAATGTTTTCATTTAACATCAGGGAAGAGAGTGGTCAGAGAGCAAAAAGCAGGAAATCCCAAAAAATTTCGTAAAAGGCATGACATCCAAAAAAATTTCGTAAAAGTGCAATTCAAAACCGCATCAAAATAAAACCTAAAAGCCATGATATTTAAAAATTCAACAAAAGTGGCTAATTTACCGGTTTTTAAAGTAATACGTTTTTAATTAAGTATAAGTAATAATTTTGTACAATTTGCTGGATTGTACCATTTTTTGCAACATTGTTTATTCCTAAATACAGTAGAAGACCGTTATAACGCCGACCTATATAACGCAATTTTCTATAAAACGCACAACTTTTCAGAAGTAAACAATATGTTTTGAAGTTTAAAAAATCCCTCTGTTTTGCTTTGCAAGCACTAAAATTGAAAGGAAAATCAAATTTTGAAATAGTTTCTCATCTTTCCATCTTAATTCAAAACTTTTAAGAGAAAATTACTACTTACAGTAAATAGAAAATATCAGCTGACTCTTGAAAATGCAGTTGTTATGCAAACCATGAACCAACAGAAGTGCAGGATGATGCACTTTCTTTTGATTGTGAAACATATTTATTTGTGAATAACTAATTGTAATATTGGTGCTTTTATACTCACTGCAGATAAAACTCATTCTGAAGTGCAAATATATGATATATTCTGAATATTAGTTTCAAAATTTGTGAAATGATCTATATAACGCAAAAACCTGTATAACGCAAAAGCTCTGGTCCCAAGGTGTGCGTTATAACGGTCTTCTACTGTAAATCTAAATTTTGAAAAAGAGACAATTTCTAACCCCTGAGTCCTTGAACAAAGGGGTCAATTTTGGCAACAGCACAATAGTGTCATCTTTTCATATGTTTTAGAGAAAAAATACATATTTTTGATTAAAAACATTTGAGTTTATAGTGTTAAAAGAGTGAGAACATAAATTTTAAAATTTGGTCTGTTTGTAAAGTAAAAACTTACAACAGAGAGAAAAATCTAAAATTTTCTTATGTGGTAGAACATACTTTTCATAGTAAGAATCGAAAATAAATCAATACAGTCGAGCCTCCATATATCGAACTTCCACATATCAAAATTTTCTATATATCGAAATCGCAGCAAATTTCAATGTTCATTACATAGAAAAACAGTTTCTATATATCGAAAAAATCTCTATATATCGAAATTATTTTTCGAGATATTAGAAGTTTTTTTCCGCTTTAGACTGTTTATCTGACGAAAAATGAAGGTTGGGGAAGAACATTATGTTCACTAAAGGTTGCAACGAAACTCATAAGGAATCTGAGGTTGAGGGGTGAGTATAGATAGGTAGTTGTTCCATTCTGGAGTTCTTAAATTCCCTCGAGTTCATTTCAAATCTTAGTTGTAACCAGTAACACTAAAATCAGTTTCAAGTTATTCTTTTTGTCTGTTGATTATCATTCCTAGTCTTTTTAGCTTCAGTAAAAATCATTCAAGTTAAGTAGATTGATTTTTTACTTGTCTCTCGATTACATTGTAAAAACGAAAATCCCCTCATGTAGCGAATCAAGTTGAACTGCCGAAGAATGAAGATGTATGAAGGCACAAAAATGTAATTTCTGTTAATTTTTCAGTTATTAAGTTTCGTTTAATCCGATGCTCGTATAAATTAGAAATTGGGTTTCATGCATGAAAATAAGCTTTAATTTTAATGTTTTAGGATATTTTTATGATAAAATACGATCTTTTCTATATATTAAAATTTCTATATATCGAATTTTTTTCCGACAATTTGCTACTTCGATATATGGAGATCCGACTGTATATGTATATAAACGATTGGTTATCTTTTTCATTGCATTGGAACTCAAAATTTGATTTTAAAAAGTTCCTAATGGGGTATTCCAAGGTATTTTTGACATTTATGTAGAGTCCGTAACGTGACCTTTTTTTGCTATAACTTTTTAATTTACTTTCCGGGGCGCAGCGCTAAGTACGAAGTTACAATTCTTAGTTTTGTATTATTTTGATGTAGTTAATGCTGCTCATGATTACTTTTAGTATTCACATTTAAAATAAAGGGTGTCCCAAAATTAATGCAAGATTTGAATTTGCCACAATTTTTGCTGTGAATTGTTGGCAGCCACGGAAAAAGAACAATTTGACAGCTGGGAGTTTAGGGTCAGTAAAAATGGAGTGTTATGCTATTATACAGCCAGCGAAACAATTCAATCACTGCATGAGGAATTTCTTGTTTGTGTACTCTCTCGTTTCGGTGATATGAATTATACCCTAGATCGTGTGATTTTACATCATTAGATTTCTCCCTATGGGGTTATTTGAAGTCAAGCGTCTATGTCAGCAATCCCACAACCACCTGCGCATTCCCTAATTGCGACATCGAGCGCCAATAACAGTAAACTGCTTGACCCGCCCAAACTTTCATTATTTTTCAAATAGTTGTTCGATAATGAAAACGCATTACAGAATCGAAAACGCTCCATTTGTAATAACCCTAGACCCTCAGCTGCCAAATTGTTCTTTTTTCAAGATTGCCCACAATTTATTGCAAAAATGGCGGCAAATTCAAATCTTGCGTTAATTTTGGGACACCCTTTATAACAAACGCAAATAATGTAGACTATAAAATTTTTGCATACCCATGGTAATATCGACTTAAATAATGCATTTTGAGGTTCGCGTAGGCTTAGCTGTATTATATTTAGAGCTTATAGTAAATGTTCCAATTTGTGAACTAATGGTTTTAAAAGAGGTTTTTGATGATCAACTTAAGTACATGAAATACAACTTGTTCAATATTCCATGTTTACTTTTAATGAAGATTGAGGGTTTTTGGTTTGAAAATAAGTTTTAATCTGAACTTATCTTGCGACTTGGTTCGAGTAGATTAGAATGCTACTTTGCGACATGCCTACGTCACAACCGATCACGTGAGCGAGAATCTCGATCTCGCAAGCTGACGAGCTTGGAATGACTGCCACTGGGTGCCGCAGGAGGAGGTGAGAGGCGTGGCAAAGTGTCCATGGTAATAATAATATGTACATAAAACTAGAGTAGGATGCCGTGAGAAAATTCTAATTCTTCAAAAGGTGCTGCAAATCGTTAAAGTTTGGGAATCCTGCGTTAGAAGGCACCAGGCGATGGCGTGGTGTTTAGAAGGAGTCAGGGGTTCCGAAACCCTTACTCAAGAAAAGAACGCGTCTTGGGAAAGCGAAGTTATTTTAACAAAAAGAAAAGCAAATAATGTTGCGGGGAAAATTCGATTCTTTCAAAAAGAAATCTTTAAATTAAAAATATTTCACAGATGCAGTTTATTGCTTTGCAACTTAAGTTCCCCTCTCTTTCTTTCCCCCCCCCCCTTCTTTTTCCCTAGTCAGTCTGAAAAGAACGGTCTTCAAAATTTTTCTCTCCTTAACTCTCGTCCCTTGCAAGAAATTGAAAATAAGTTTTAGTAGTTCGATTGGAGTAATAATGGAAATTGATGTCCTAAAAATGCATTTATTCAGGCGCTTTTCGACCATCAATTTCAAAACATTTCTGGAGGAAGGTCCCTGTACCAACATCCTTTCACTAAGGTAACGACCCTTTATTTTTAAATAATTTTAAAAAAGCAAAAGTAATTGGTCATATTTACATACGATTTCCTACCCAAACCAATAAATCAAATTTATTTTACAATTCCAATACAAGAATTACCCCAAACTAAACAACCAATTGTAAAATAAACACTGATTTTAAATATTATGCGACAAAGTATTTTAATGCCTAACTAATTATATACAATCTCTTAATTTTTATTCACCATTTGAAGTCTGTGCCTCCTATAAACTACCAGCTAACCTAACTGACAACCCACCTTTCGTGTTAGTCAAATTAGTGTTTAGCTCAGGATCCGGTGGGTTAACCCTGAATTAAACACTAATTTGACTAACACAAAATTAATCTTTGAAACCAAACCTAGTGAGTTACAATAGGTAGTAGTTTATAGGATTTTAATTTTGAAAAACTTTGGAGGAAAATCCCTAACCTCTAATTACTTCGAAAAATCTCCAAAGATAACCTGAAATTGAGTTTTATCTTTCAGGAGAGGATTCTCTTCCTTTCCAAAAATTACCTAATGTTGTGGAAAAATCAGAATTGCTTTTGAAAAGAACATTAAAATAAAAAATTTCAAAAGTTGCTGACTATTCATTAGGTAATCATGCTAACGTTATCAAAACCGCTAACGTTTCCAAATATGGTCCGCAATGACGTTTTTCACAACTTCAATTATGAAAAAATTTGGACGACGCTCCGACTGCTCTCGTATGAAATCTGAAAATGAAAAACCTACAATTTTGAAAAGTGGAGAGGGTTTAAATCCCACCACCTAGTATCACTGAATATCTCTTAAAAACTTCGACTTCGTTTTTTAAGACTTCAATTTCAAATTTGTTTTTGGGCCGAAAACCAAAACCGTACTATCCATAACATCATCAAAGTTAGTCCGAAACTGCGTTTATTAAACTTCAATTTCGAAAAATTGAACAGAGGGGTGATGGATTTCTCTTTCTCTTTTTTTTTTTTTTTTTTTTTTAAGAATTGAATTGGGTAAGCAATTTAAAGAAGTCTCGTTCCTTTCATTACCCTAGTGTCAACAAATAGTTCATAATAGCATTTTTAAAATTTTAATTTCTAAAAATTTTCGCAGAAAGCCCCCGGATTTTCCCTCACCGTAGCATTACCAGAATCTGTCTAAACCTGCGTTCTTTGCACTACAATATTTTGGACTAATTCCCCCCCCCCGCCCCCAAGCAAGAGTTTTTTAATAGTGCACTCCTTTTTTTTTTTTTTGGTTGCGCCACAGTGTGAAGTCCTTGCCCCACCTCGAAAAGAAAAGATCATGGCATTGTTGCTCCCCCCCCCCCAAGAAAAATGGAAATTGCAAAAAGGGGAAAGGGGGAGGAGGAGCTGATCTTGGTTTTGGGCCCCCTCTAAAATAAAAACATATATACGCCACCGATTCTAATAGCGCAGTATGCCGATGATACATGTTTCATCTCAAAAAATTATGGCCAATCGTTTGCCGCCCAATTAGGACTCTAAAAACAGACGTTCAAAATCAACAAATGGTTCAATAGATGGAGAATACAGATTAATGCTAGCAAAACTACCGTCATCTTTTCGCTAGAAGAGTCCCCCTTCGCTCCCCACCCAAGCTCAGCTTAAAACTTATTTTCAAACCAAAAACCCTCAATCTTCATTAAAAGTAAACATGAAATATTGAACAAGTTGTATTTCATGTACTTAAGTTGATCATCAAAAACCTCTTTTAAAATCATTAGTTCACAAATTGGAACATTTACTATAAGCTCTAAATCATAGACTAATAATAAGAGTAGACTGAGCTATGGCAACCCTTTTGCTGCTCATAAACCAAACCATGTGATTGGTGGATATCCTAGCAACAGCGTGCGTTAATCGTAACAGACGATCAACGCCAACGCGAAATAAAATAAATAGAAATTATGGAACACGGAAGAATGATCTTTTATGGAGTCCGATTTGTAAATTTGTTATTCTAAGTTGTAAATATTTTGTTAATATAGTGAGTTTTTCGTTTAGATAGTATTGTGCATTTTCTTTAGTCAATTTCAATAACTCTCTAAGCAATAAAAGATGCAAGCGACCAAGAAGAATCAGCAAACGGTAAGATTTTTACCTACAGTTTCAATTTAAGATACCGATTAGTACATTTTTGCGTTAACGCAAAACGTTTACGCCATTTCGTTCACGCCAACGCTGATAGCTCCAAATGAAATAAAAGTTACCGAAAACTGATCAAAAACTATTACTAATGTCAAAATAATGCATAACTAAAAGAAAAACAGTTCAATCTCTGCACCTGGAAGTTTTTTTTAATGAAAACACATTGTCGTAAAATACATGTCGAGTGCCAAACTGTAGATAATGCAGCCATCTAGCAACCATGCTGCCAAAGTCTTCGCCAAGCCCTTCCACTAGCCACATGATACATCTATGAACCAATTTTCTTCATCAGCAAGAATGAGAAAGCTCGGTCTACTCTTATTATTAGTCTATGCTCTAAATATATCTCTAAATATACAGCTAAGCCTACGCGAACTTCAAAATGCATTATTTAAGTCGATATTACCATGGGGATGCAAAAATTTTATAGTCTAAATTATTTGCGTTTCTCATATTTTAAATGTGAAAACTAAAAGTAATCATGAGCAGCATTAATTGCATCAAAATAATACAAAACTAAGGATTGTAACTTCGTACTTACCGCTGCGCCCCGGAAGGTAAATAAACATGGCCGACAGTGAGTAACTTCATTTCACTTCGTTGGTTGAACAGAAGCTCTGATTGGCTGACAATGAAAGCACCTAATTTTGGTGCTTTATGTTTTGATTCGAACCTAAACGTGACACGCGGTGGTTGATGTGAACACAGTTGAACCAAACTATGGTTACATCAACAGTGAACTTTCAGTTTGAACCGTATTATGGTTAAAGGTCGAACAGATATTTTTTACAGTGTATCAGTGTGAACTGTGAAGTACTACACTAGTCAAAAATGTTAAAAAGTGTTTTTACTGAAGCCGCAGACGTATGTATTTCAAACAAACTATCCGGCTGCAAATTGAAAATGTCTGTATAGAAAACCAAAGCAGTCAAATGGTTTTGCAAAAGAAAAAGACTCTCCTCAAACCTTATCCCTTCAATTTACTTCATCAGAGGTAGCCTAAAATTGTGTTTTTGAAACTTTGATTTAGAAAGCAAAGGAGCGTCTACACCATAATCCCGGGGAAACACCCACTCCCCACTATCAAAGATCGTCTTAACTTTCGTTTTCAGGACTTCCAACTGTCAACCGACTAATAGCACCAAAGAGCGTCTAAAACTTCGTCTTTAGACCTCTACTTTCAAAACTTTTGAGGAAGAAACCTTTAAACTCCTTTTCCCAACACCTTCAAAAATCATATAAATTCAACTTTTTCGGAGCTTCAATTTCAAAATATTGTTTGTTCCCAAACATGACCGGCAATCGTGTTTTAAAACTTCCGTTTCGAAGAAATTCCGGAGGGCGCCCCCAACTCTCTCTTTTCTCAAATATTACCAAAGATTGTCTAAAGCTGCGTTAATAAAACAATAATTTTGACCCCGGACCCCATTTCTGTGTCAGTATTATGCTTCAGTACGTTAACTAACTAAGCTCAAAATACACACACACACACACACGCACACACACAAAAAAAAAAAAAACGGATAAATCATCTTATCTTTTGTTAACGCTTCATTAAAATATCTTAGATAAAAATCACCACAAAAAAATAACCATAGTTATTTTTGTCACACGTGCTCGCTAGGAAAAGCTTCTTGATGGAATTTAGTTTATTTATTTTATGTGAATATGCTAATCAAGATGTTTCAGTTTTTAAGATTGTGTATTCCCAGCTAAAAAAATTCTGCAGAAAATCTTTTAAAAAAATCTGCAGAAAATTTAAGCATATTTGGAACATGCTTTCTAAAGAAAATCTGCAGATTTTATCTGTAGATTTTTTGCAGAAAGCGTGTTCCAAATATGCTCAAATTTTCTGCAGATTTTGTAAAGAAAGCATGTTTCAAATATACTTAAATATTCTGCAGAAAATCTGTAGATAAACTGCAGAAAATGTACCCAGCAAATTAAAAATAGTAGATAACAATTAATAACAAATGAAATTAATGCAATAAAAATCCGAAAACATTTTTAATTTTAAGTTTCGACATTTCTTTAATACAAATGAGTAAATTCACTGCAGAGTGGTGTTTCCTGTTCGTTTAACAAAACATATAATTAAAACTTGAACTACGCATCCAAAATGAAATTTTATATTTTATTGAATTGAAGCTTATGCAAATTGAAATAATTAAATCAAATTTGTCACAAAAATACATCGTTATTATTGTAAAATTAGCATAAAGTTTCAAGACGAAATAATAAATAGAACAATTTGTAAAAATTAAAAATTTCGAAAAATTCCTCCAAATCGACCACGTGGTGGAAAAGTAATTAAGTTAATTAGGCTTGTTATTATTGAGACATCGTAACACATTTTTTTTTATTAATAGATATTGACAACGTAAATGTTCGCTCAAAATTTTAAGTCAATCGGTGAAAAAGAAAAAATTTCAAAAATTAAAAACCTCCGATTAGGCATAACATTTCAAACTAACCCTAATATACTATACACTTATTAAATAAAAGTTAATTTAATCAAATAATAATTGGTGAATTTTAAAGTGTCTTACCTTTTTGTGAACCAAGGCATAAATCCAATATGTTTTCATGGGTTTCCAATGATGGAACTTAAAATTTCCCTAATTATTTGTTTCCGTGACGGAGCAAAAAAACAATACGCGTCATCTGGTCGAGGGGTAATCTACTCTCGTAGCCTTGTGCTTGTGGCACCCGAATTGCGGGACGGACCGAGGCCTCAGTGGACGGTAAGAGGCTTGGCGTTCGGTGCGTTTGTACTCGAACGGCGCGCCGTTCGAGAACATTATTTCAAGTCATATTTGTTCTTATTTAATTTCAATTTCCTGATTTTTCTCCAAGTGAGACAAATTTGACTCTGTTCTAATCCGTGTCCTTCTTGAAAATGACATTTTTGAAAGCCCTTTCAAACCATGTAATAACTTGCGTTATTCAATATCGTTTTGTTTTCAAAAAAAAAAAAAGATGTATTGTAATTTCACTTTTATTTGATTTGAATCATGCACTTATATTAAAATTGATTTTCATGTCATATTATTTATATAATACAATAAACAGACATTTTTTATTTGGTAAATGTTTCAAACGTGTTGAAATGCTTTTAAATTTCAATTTAAGTTATCAAAATATAAATCAAAGTTCTTGGGGGAAAAGTTTAAGTAATTTATTACTGATTTTAATAGGGGAAACAAAGAAATGTGCTTAATTTTCTAAAAACTGAAAAAAAATATAAAAAAATTTAAAGTGTGAAAAACTTTTATGCTGTAATAAAACTTTAAGAAATAATTTGAATTGAAATACAGATTTTTTTTTTGGTGACCATAAAATATCTACAAACGTGCGAACTATTTAGAGAAAACTGTAAGAGAATTTTTTGTGTAGATTTTCTGTAGATCTAATTGAAGAAAATTTGCAGATTTTTTTTACCTTTAAAAAATCTGAAGAATATTAAAAGAAGACTAAAAAGAAAACTTTTTTGTGTGGATTTTCTGCAGATTATTTTGAAGACAAAAAGCAGATTTTGCTTGTCGTCTAAAAATCTGCAGAAATCTTGAAAAATACTTCAAAAAAAATTTTTTTCTGCAGATTTTCTGAAGATTATTTTTAGCTGGGTTGAATGATAATGTTAATCAATTTTTATTACACACGTAAATATTGAAGCAACTTGAAATTAGCAGATGGTCTCCCCCCCCCCAATAAATTTTATCTGACGACGCCAATAATTTCAGTTACTTGTTTATTGTATGGAACTCTGAGCAATAAAAGATGCTTTAAAATCACAAAATGGAAAATTTCTTTTCGTTTTACCAAATTTTAGAACATATAATATGACGTTTAATATGACGCTTATGCGACATTGAGGAGTTGGACTATTAAGTGTGATAGTGACCTTAAGGCTGCGACAGTTTTGTCAATGTGGATTTCAATAAGTACACAAACTAAGAAAAATGTGAAATAATGCATGAAAGATTTATTTAGAGTTGTGTAATCACAGGATTGCAAAAGTTTTCACTAAGTAAAACTTATGGTAAATAGACGTATAGAACAATTAATTTCGCTTTTACAGAAACTAAAACAAGGTTAAAATTTAAAAAATATTTCTCTAAAAGTCAACTCAATGTTCCACTTTTTTGACTTTTATTATTTTTGTCATCTTGGAAATGTATTGAGAACATACACATACTATTTCGGAAACATATCGACAGTATTACATGTAGATGGCAAAAAGAAAAAAAAACATTAACAAAGTTCCAAAAAATGGTGGCGTAAAAGAAGGAATTACGCATAGATAAAAAAATAATCTTTCACTCCTAATCTTTTACAGCAAATTGGACACTTGCGATATAATTCGATGGTTTGGATTATGCAAATCAGGCAAAACAAATGACCACAAACAGTAGAAACTGGTCGTTTATCGAAGATTTTTTCCCTGAAAGTAAACAAATAGTGATAGTTAGAGATAGAAAATGAACACAAAGTAATTACTAATTTTTTAACTATATTTCCATAAGTTATGCACAGTAAAAGTAAAATATCCCTGAACCTAAGGACTTCCACAAAGGGAGGCTTTTAGGGACTAAACTACACTTTGGGGAGGATAACTATAGTGTTTAAAAAACTGCTAAGTTAAGCCTAGAGTTACATGTAGTGTTCCTCTTTTTTGATGTGTAACTTTTTATGCGAGGGCTTTGAAATTATGATCCTCGACTTTTTTGCGTGACGGAAGTGACGTGGTTGTTTTTAATTGCTGCCAAAAACAAAAAAAATCAATAGTTATCATAAAGTCAAACTACTTTCGCTCTTTAATTGTTGCCAAAAACAATGAAAAATACGAGAAATTATAACACTAGTTTTGTTAATAAATTAAATTCAAATTTATGTTCCAACAAATTAATTTCAAAGCTGACCTTAAGCAAGCATATATTTTTGGTTTTCGGAATAAAATATTCAAATAGCGCAGGTTTTTGAGGATTTTTTTGAAATTCAAATCAAGCATTAGTTTTAAAGGATTCGTTCGCCTAGAGCTATCGGTCGACCGCTGTTGGTTGATTAATGACGCAAGCAGTTGATTTGATGACGTCGTGGTTAGTGTCCATAGGATGTTTTTACTAGTGTTCATCAACCGGTAGCTGTATTAGAATACACATGGTTAGTCACAGGTTAACCGCGGTCGACCAGTTGATCTAAGCGAACGTAGCCAAAGAGTATTTCACACTGCTTAAGTTCAGCCTCGAAATTAGTTTGTTAATTTTTATAAACAAAAAAAGCTATATTATTACCATTGTATTACCATTGCTTTTTGGCAACAATTAAAAAATGGATTTAAAGTATTATTTCATTTTCACGTTGTTTATAATCTATTTTCATCATTAAAATATGCAATTTGCTATGAATATGCCTATCGGTTAGTCGCAGAAAGAACCAGAGCGTGTTGGGAGAGAAAACTTACGAGTGAAGTGACAGTTCAGAATGTACATATATAAAAATAAATAAATAGAAGTTTCACTTCTATCGTGTCTTTACGACACGCAATTTAAAAAAATATTTCCTCTTTTAAATTTTACTTGTAATTTAGGTAACTCTAATATTCTCTTGCATCTAAACCAAACTACACCATTGCTCAAACCACTTAGGTAATCCAAGCTCCAGTATAAAATGAACCCTATTTAAGGCATATATGTACAGCTTTCTTTTCCAGAGCACCACTCCGGTGGATGTATGATTTCGTTCAGACAGCACACTATAGATGGAGGCACCATCTATAAACATTGCGATAATTTTGATCCATACTCGACGCCGAACAACTCCTGGTTTAACACTATTAGAAATATTGATTTAGAAAGGGAACAGTTAGGAATTTGTGATCACGACATATTTGGTGCACACTAGTCACCCTTAGCGAACATGAGGATATTCAACCGGTTGGCATCGAGCCCAGAACAGTTACGAGTCCAATGCCTTATTGACCAGGCCTTTACAGTTTTGATCTAGACCAGTAGCGCAGCGAAGGGGCAGGGGGGTGAAAACATCCCCCCCCCAGAGGCATTGGTTTTAACATAAATGTAATTTATAATACAGTAGCTTAAGCATATGAAAGGGTTGTTTACATCAAAAAAAAAACCCTCCAGAAGGTATTTTTGATCTATAAAGCCCCTTCAGAAGGTGTTTTTGATCAAAATACCCCTTCAGAAGGTTTTTTTTTTTTTTTTTTGATCAAGAAAACCCACTTCAGAAGGTGTTTCTGGCTGCACTAGTGAACTAGACTAATAAAGAAATTCATTGATGGAAAAAAAGCTGAGTTGAGTGATGTCTGACAAAGCTAATAATGAAACCAAAAGCATTAATATTTCCAGCAATGAGGTAATGAAGGAATTTATCTTTACGCATAGCAGAAAAACGTTAAAATAGTAACAAAGTAATTGTTAAGTACAAAATTTCCATTTTCAAAAAAATTCTATTTAGACACACGGCAGTGTGTCAGCCAAGTTCGGAAATCAGACGATACGTCTGCCAGGGTATATCTTACACGAACCATTTCAAGCTACTTTTGACTCCCTCATTTCTCAAAAACTATTACATCTACGTGCTTGAAATTTTGTATGTCTAATAGAGCTGCCTAGCAGATTTATAATCCTAAATTTCATGAATGTACCTCTTATAGATATGGAATTATTACTATCTGAAAAGTGTCATTTTTTACACTGACTCACTCACTCACTCATCAAAATGTTTACGAACATCCAAGTGTCTCACATACTTGAAATTTGCCATAAAGATAGATTTTCATGCATATGTAAAGGGAAAAATCTAAAAAGTCAAAAAACTACATTAAAATAGCAAAAAAACTACGCTATTTTTTTATGAGCATCACGGCGTAATCATTTCACCGCGCAATTGCAGAATATTTTACCAAATAAAAAAAAAAAAAACAAATGGGCTCGTCAAACGTTGCCAAAAAAAGGTTGTTGAAATTTTAGATTAACTATTTAATTTCTAACCAAAATGGGGCTGTAAACAATACTTTAAGTTCCGCTAAAATGAAAAACGATCCATCAAAAATTAAAATTGCTCATCTAGAGCTAAGCCTTTAAAATCAAAAATAGCCGGCTTTAAAATTTTATAAAAATCTTAGATCTCAATTAAATGCAAAATTTTACAGGAGGAGCAAAAATGGCAGCAATAATTTCAACAATTGAGAAATATTTTCGCAAATTCTGCATATTTTACGATCTACGTTATGATAATCTCCCCGAACAATAAAGAAACTCCTGACAGATTTTGAGATGAGTCTTAGCAATTTTCCTAATTGCCGACAAATTTGAGGAAGTCAAAGGCCATGAGCTAATGTACGTTGGCCTTGCTGATAAATGGGAAAACAGATGATTATTGCCCAAAATTGGCGATCGCGCCAAGTCCCCAGTTATCAAAATATCTGCTTAACTTCTAATAAAAAGAAACCGCAAACCAGTGCACCGTAACAGCAGGGGAAAAAAAGGAAATCATATATTTGTAATATACGATTTTGCATTTATAACTGTCTAAATTAGAACATAACCTTTGATTTAGCTTTTCAAAAAGTAATGATATCCCAACAAAACATAAATGTGAAAAAGAAGCCAAGTTCGGTTGAAATGATGCGGAAAGACGGTGTCACCGACAAAAAAAGTTCAGATCTAAACAGTTACCAAGTTCCATAGCAGTTCCTCATAGAAGTTGGATTTTCCCATGTTCTTCAATTCATTTAAAAAACAATATTTTACTTTCTTTGATATTGGATTTAAAACTTGGCAAATTTGAAAAAAAAAAAACAATGATGACTAAAACCTGCCGCAAGTTTAAAATCCATTATCAAAGAAAGTAAAATATTGTTTTTTAAATGAATTGAAGAACATGAGAAAATCCAACTTCTATGAGGAACTGCTATGGAACTTGGTAACTGTTTAGATCTGAACTTTTTTTTGTCGGTGACACCGTCTTTCCCGCACCTCATTTCAACCGAACTTGGCTTCTTTTTCACATTTATGTTTTGTTGGGATTTAATTTATCAAGTATTATTTCACATAGAAAAAGTTAGTATAATTTATTATAAAAAGTACATTGGTGTTTCTATTGGGAACTGAAAGTTACCAACACGCCATCTGGTGAGAGAGTCTAAATAGGAAATGATTGCGATTGCCCGTTGTTTCGTGTGTTAAACTTTTAAGCAAAGGGAAAAATTCGTCGATTTTAACTTATTGAACGAAAGTGAAAAGCTCTCAAGCTGTCATATAAGTAGAAACTCTTGTTTAACCGTTAATTTTTCTGATAAATCTGAAGAAGG
Organism: Uloborus diversus; assembly: GCF_026930045.1. NCBI lineage: Eukaryota > Metazoa > Arthropoda > Arachnida > Araneae > Uloboridae > Uloborus > Uloborus diversus. The sequence continues at coordinate 38,258,902 of NC_072738.1, forward strand.
CATCATAAGAAAACTTGTCACTCATACTACTTACGATCATCCTAGTGATCCAAGTGTGACAATGTGAGATACGAAAATAATTTGCAAGGTAAATCACTCGGGAAACTGACCCTGAGTAAAAAATGCTAAACTACTACGATCTGCTATGATACAAGTATGTTCTAGCTACATTTTTAACGGAAACTTGGTATTTATCGGCCCGAAAACAAATAGATCAATCAGTGCAAATAATAATAGGCAATCTTCCTGTGTAGAAATAAACACCTGCAGTGCCAAAGGGAAGATAGTAGACAATACTAGATCAAAGTTGAAAATAGAAATTAAAAAAGGATATGAAAAGATTGTAGTAAAGAGTCAAAGAATAGACGTGCAACGAATACCAATACTATACAAATCAAAATATAAAAAGAAAACCAGTATATCTACAGTTTATGAATAACTAATACATGAAGACACGTCAACACTACAACTAAGTCTACTAACGTCTACTAACACAATACTACAACTAAGTAAAGTAACTACAATTTAATTTTTTTCCTATACTGCTTCGAGAAAAACTGAGCAAAATATTGTTGTTGTTTTTCTACGATTTTTGGAGTATCTAAAGACTTGACTTAAGTGTATACAATATCTAAATTCAATTTAGTTAGAAATCTAGTTACGATTTTTTCCCCCCAAGAAAAATGAAACATTAACATATGAGGCAGTGAGAAGCTACGGGATGTAAATGCAAAAATTAAAAATTTCGAGATAATCAGTACAATGTAGGTAAACATCTCCTCTGTTTTGGTGCAAGAGATAGAGCACTGGTAGCCCTGGTAGGTACTGCTATAGAGCATGATTTAGAAAAACTTTCAAATGAAAGTCTACATAGGACCAGAACTTTAAACGCGTTTTACTCAAAACTTGAAAATGTCCGCTTTCATAATTTTGCTTCTCACTGCCTCATATGTAAAAATAATGTTGAAAGCAAATTTATTACCAACGCAATTTTGCGAATAAATTAACTTTTTCAACATAAAAATTGAAAAACATAAGGAACAGGGCACAATGTAATAAAATAAAACAATCAGCAAAAAAGGGGGGGGGAGGTTCAGAATTAAATATTTCGTTTTAATTTGTGAAAACAATTATAGCGCCTGTTGCTTTCAATGTTAAAGTTGTTTTATCTCGTCGGAACTACTAAAATGTCAACACATATGTTCACTTTTAACTCGTTCACCCCCCCCCCCCTGCGATGAGATGTACAGGCACAGTTATGAACAAAAAGAAATATATATTACCTCCATATTAAACAGGTCCTCAAAGCAAATTCCACAGGATATGTAGTTTCGAGCTTTTTTGCTGAAAACATACACAACTTATGAACATCAAATGTGTAAACATGGAGAAAGTGACAAAGATAAAAAATAAATATTTCAAATTTCTAAAATAATGTTTTTTATTTCACAAATAAGAGAAACTTAAGAATGCAAAAATTTCGTCTCGAATCAAATAAGTCTATTAGCCAACATAGAACTTGAACTCTTCAAAACATGTTCTTTTTAATGATGTAATCTTTTGTAAAAATCAAAGCAATTGCTGATATATTAGCAATAAAGTGCAAGCTCTCTGGTTTCACTTCGATTCAATCTGTTATTTTTGTTAGTGTGATATTTTTCCCCCTCCTAATCTTTTCGCGAATTGGAATACAAAAATAATAGAAAAAACTAACGATTATCAAATTTACAAATTTACCAAATAACAATAATAGAAAGAAGCAATATGAAATTTTTAGAAGCAATTTTGTGGTTTCTTCTAAAGTGTTTGAAGGCTTCTTCTAATATTGTTAAGTCTATTGAAAAATAGATTTCCTTTTTTAGAAAAAAAATTCTAAACAGTCAATTTGTAATAATAAAATCAAAAATTCCTTTTTAACACGTTCAGCATTATTAACATTTTCAAAATATAACTTTTTTCAAAGCAAATCTGCGTCTGCAAGGATTTATATACACTGTAAAAAGGATTCAGAAGCGTTCCTGAAACATAATACTAGGGAGCTGAAGTGCAGGGCCCAATTTCCCAATAGGCAGAGTAGGCAGCTGCCTAGGGCGGCAACATTTTCAGGGGCGGCAAATTTTGTTTCAACCACATCTTTTTTAAATGACTTTTTTTTTTTTTATTCTTGAAAGTAAAATATTAGCATTCTTTCCTTTTTCACTGAGACAATTTTTTCTTGTAATTTAATAATATTTACTTTCGTACATCTTATGAAAATCAAATGATTTTCAATCATGGTAATTGATCAACGAAAATAGTAAGTGAAGACGAAAAGCGGGTGTCGATTTCAGAAAGTGTTGTTGCGTTCATCCAGAAGTCGCAACTAGGTTGGAGTTTGACTAAGATTTTTAGTGCTATACTAAAGTTTATTCAGTAGTGGTTTGCCTCGCCACAATTTAATCACACACAAAAAATTTGATTAAAATCGGTCCAGCCGTTTAAAAGCCTTATGGTGACAAACGTCCGCACAGAAGATTTTTATATATTAAGATAAAGAATGAAAATTTAAAATAAATATTTTAGCTTGTGGTCCATTCATGGCCACCTGTTGCCAGTGTCGGATCTAGAACTCGAGCAAGGGGGAGGGGGGCTAACCTCGGTCCAAGTGGGGAGTCACTGTCTTAGAAGGTCTTTTTCGTCTGTTTTGCGGGTACTCTCAATCTCGGGGGGGGGGGGAGGATGTAGGGCCTGATTACTGAATAAGCTGACTAGGTCGTAGCATTGGGCTTCCACTTTTTAGAGGCCCCCAATTGACTAAAAAAATTTAGTCAATGACAAAATTGTATGGTTTAGCTAGGGGGGGGGGCTCCGAAAAAAATTCGTTTGGCCTAGGGCCCCCGATACCTTAATCGGGCCCTGGGTACGGCATCGTTCTTAGAGGGACAGATACCCCTGTTTAAAAAATATGAAATTTTCTCTACAAGGGGTCCCTCTCCCGAAAAGTTTAGGACTTTATGTACGACTTTTTACTTGAAATAAACTTATACAGTATACTGAAGAATATAAAAATTTCTCGAACATGTTAAAGGTCTGAAAACACTATATGCACCTCAGTTGGAAATAAAGCTACAAATTACAGCCCCATGACCAAAGCTAAGACGCAATTGCAAGCAAGCACCGGAAAGGTCAATTACAGCATCCAGAGATTGCAGCTGCGCACTAGCTTTAAGCTCATGAGCCTGGAGTAGCTAAAACCATGCTCAGGCAAAAAACCTCATATAAAGCTGAGTAGATTATTTTAAAACAAGTCATATTTATTTTAAAACAATTGAGCAATTTTCAAAGGTAATTGAGCTGAAGTTACAACAATATTTGAGATTTTCCATGAATGAATCACTTTGTCCGGTGGTCCATTCGTCGAAACACCTAGTGGTCCAATGATAGCAACCGCGTCATTTTGAATATTCTTATTGGCGTTACTGCTGTGACGAATCATGATGAAACATGAAGTATGGGGAATTGTACTTGAAAAAGCACTCTTTTATGTCAGTGTACACGTTTAATTGATCAGTGATTTTCAAAGCATGTTATAACTAAATAAAAATCTCAGTAATTAGTAAGACAATGGTAAAAATCTTTTCTGGCCGATTAACAATATGATTAAATAATTTTAGCTGCTTGACTCTGCAGTAGATTGTTTACAGACAAAGGAAGGTACTAAAACTGATTACGCGTCTGCACAAACTCTGGTACGGGAAATATCTTCGCGGTCTAGTCATGGAACTGGTTCACTGACGGCAACCTTCCCCTATAAACAGAGGCGCATCGAACTAAAATTTTTCGGAGGAGGAAATTCTAATTTTACCGAATGATAAAACACAAGCTTACACGCATATCATACATACATACACAATATCTAATGAGAAGGAACGTTAGGTATCATTAAAAGCAATTTCAAAAATTTAAAAAAAGAAAGAGGAATCTCTGTGTTGCAATATAACTTTCAAATTTTCCAAATCGTCAGCAAAATTTGCTGAATAAGGAATTTTTTGGGATGTGGCCGTGACCTCCCATCCTGGCGCCCCTGAACGTGAAACGTCATTATTTCTTCATAAGCTCAACATTTTAAATTTCGGTAACACTTTTTTGGGTGTTTTGGAGTTTTTTCTTCTTTTAGGGGGGAGGAGACGGCTGATTTCAAATCTGCCTAGGGGCGGCATGGAATTAAATTCGGCCCTGCTGATGAGCACCCAATTTCTGCCCGTAACACATTTTGCAAAAACCAGGAACGTTTTCCGCTAAAAGTCAGTAACCTTTCTGATTTATCCTTGAAACTTTCTGAAGAATTGTAAGCCATGACTCGGGAATATTCTGGAAAAATTAAGTAGGTTTAATGCAATTGGACCTTCCTGATTTACCCATGGTTAAATCTCTGACCAAGTAAGAACCAAGCATGTCTCTTGAATGCAGTTCCTGCCTTGCAAAGCTGCAACTATGCAGTAGCTTATTTGCTCTCACTGGGGAGCTTAGTCAATCCAGACGGACCACAATTAAAGTACAGCTAATACACTTAATAACAACGCTTATTCAATCCATAAACTGGCAGCTAAAAATATTTTTCACAAGTATAAAAATTATGCATTCGTGCAACTTGAAGCAATTTAGGAAACTTTTTGACAAAGCTACTTGATTTTATGGGGAAATAGATGAAACCCTGTGAAATCCAGAAACGTTCCACGGAAATAACCAGTATCGTTTCGAAAAATTTTTACAGTGAGGATACAGGTTTTCTTGAAGAGCCAAATAATAAGTTTTTTGAAGTGTTTAAAGTTGAACGGAAAAGTTTTCAGCCCTGAAATGACACATAAAAAGGGCTGTCTGGTCATCATCTTTCGAACAAAAAAAATGTTGTGTTCGAATAATTGAATCTCAAAATTTCCTGGGAAATGGGAGCAAGAAGATAAGTCCCAACTCGTAACTCAACTTCCAAAATTTTCATAAAGTTATTTATTTCATTTACTTATTGTTTAATATCATTTCTTTTTTCTCTTTTAATAGTAACGGGAACGTAGGCGAAAATAACTTTTTATTTATCTTCATAATTTTTATTAAAAAATAAAAGAAAAAAAAATCTGCATTTCACGTTTGTAGACCCAATATTTATTTTAAAATGTAAACACTTTTTTTTTTCTTTTGGATCCTGATAACTAATTTCTATTTTTTCTAAGTTTTTGAGCTAACAGTTTCAAAAATAAACCGAAAGTCAAACCCTCATTTTGTTCACTACGGAAGAAGTTTCCACCCCAATCTGCTTTTATTCCTCTAATAAGTTCCCAGTTGCTACTTGGTCTGAAAAGAGAACTTGGTCATCAAGAGCTATTTCCAACAAAATTTGTTTGAAGAAATCCGCCTTTAATCTCTCGATCAAAATTGATTTTTAGTTTCCCGTAGGTGCTAATTTTAAGGGTTTGAACTGTTTAAAATTTAACGGAAAATTGTTCAAATCAAAAAGAAAACTTCTATAGGTGTTCTTTATCAAGAGCTTTTTTCCAACAAAGTTTATTTGAAGCAAATTTGCTTTTAAGTTGGGGTTTATGTTTGCCTTGAATTTCCCCGTAGGCACTAATGTTAAGTTTTTTTGAATTGTTGAAAGCTGAGCGAAAACTTGTTCAAATCAAAAAAGAAATTATGGGACTAGCTTTCGAAAAAAAAAAAAAGAAGGTTTGTTCGAATCGGACTCTTCATTCAAAAGTTATTAGGGAGGGACAGACTGACAGACCGACGGACTCATTTACCCCATCTCAATACCCTACATTCCAATTTTTAATTTTTCGAAATTTATTCAATTATTTTATTTATTTTTGACTTTCTTCTTTTATTTTTAACGATATTTTTACGATGCATTAAGCCTTCTTTCATACTTTTTTTTTCCTTCTTACTTTGACTGGAGGGAAAGTAGAGGGCTAAAAAATAAATAAAAATGACTTCTTTCACAATGTCATCTTCAACAGGGGGGCGACAGGAATTGTGAAAAAAAGTTCCCTGACTTTTCCCTGATTTCCCTGATTAAGTTCACCAAATTTCCCTGATTTGCGTTACCAACGATAATGGTTTTCTTTCTTTGCTCTACTTGAAATTCATTGTATGTTTGTATAAAATGCAGTATTTTAAACGTTTTAAGTTGTGTAAAGTTGTTGAACAAAAGATATATTTTAAAAAGATGCTACTTTTTTAATAAAATGGTAAAAAAAAAAAACAAGACAATTTTTTTTGGGGGGGGGGGGAACCTACAAAACAGTATATTAATTTTTTATACATGGAAAAATTATAGAAATTAAGAAAAAAAAAAACTTTACTTCCAGAAACCACTTAGAATAAGAATTTTAAGAAACTATTAAAATTACTCTTAAAAACATATGTGTATTTATGATAGAACTAAAAAGTAATCGAAATTATTTTTAACTAAGTTTTCAAACAGTATAATAATTGTTGCTAGAATAACAAGCAATAGTGAAAGAATAGAAGTAATGTAGTTATTCTTATATAACTAATTGACATATTTATGCAAAGCAGATGAAACCATTTGACATCCATTCATAGGGAGCTTTTCTCTAATCAAGAACATAGGTTTTAATGAATGAATACAGCATTTTAACAATAAAAAAATAAAGATATTTGCTTAAGTACACAAGTTAATTCTATTTCAAAATGATTTCAGTATGTAACGAAAAAAAATTCTTAGATTGCTTTTGTAACAAACAACTTTGAAATGCAAGAAAAAAAAAGCAATTAGTTAATTTTAAAATATATAAAAGAAGAATACAACTTGGTTATAAAATTAAAGAATCACTTAAGTCTGAAGAAAAGAAAACCTTTACAATCTGCGGTGACAACAAATAGTATAACGGCAAAAAACAAAGTTTTTTTTTAATTGAAAGTTCAACTTTAGCAATTAAATTAAAAACGCGTAGAAGTAATAACTTTTAAGCTTTTATGGTATTAATTCAAAAACCAAAGATTTCTTCTTGAAATCGTGATTACAGTACGCTAATTACTTCGAAACAATGGAATAAAGGCAAAGGAGCTAAGGCATTAATGAAGGCTCCCTCTTTGCCTGTATGGTTGTTTATTTTACGTAGCATTGAAAGCGTTAAAGGAAATTTCAAGCTAGGTAAAATAAAAACCTAACAGACATAGAAGCAATCTTAGGAAGTACATCCTGTGGTTAATAAGTAAGACTCAATACTTTGACGTTGAGGAAAAAAGATGCACAAATATGCGGCAGTGTACAATCGCACCTCATTAATTTACTTTTTTTTTTTGAACAGATAATTGGCAGAAAATGAGTAGGGAATTAGAGTACTTAATTTTGTAAAGCAAAAAAAAATTTTGTTTCTTCATGAAATCAATTTTCCCTGATTTTTTTGTTATTTTTTCAAAATTCCCTGATATTTCCCTGACTTTTCCCTGATTAATAAAGTTCCCTGACTTTTCCCTGATCTCCCTGATTTCCCTGATCTGTCGCCACCCTGTTCAAACAACGATGAAGTCTACACAATTGTTGTTTTTAAACCACCATCAGTTTAGTTTCAAAAATGACTACAAATGTAGCAATAGGGTAACGGCAACAGTAACAGACATGCTTAAGACATCGCTCTCAGGTTAACTCAATTTTCTGAGCCTTTTTAATGTATTAAGACTTTAAACTATTTTTCCTTCAAGCAACTACCCCTCATCTAATGTTTGGCTGCTTCTGGATCCTCTGAATTAGTTAATTCTATTTCTATTTGCTCAATTTCGAAAAAGGTCCTACCCCCAATAACAGACACCAAAAAATCTTATGATACCCAGTAACATATTGTATAAGAAAAGGATGAGTAATGGACTAAATTCTTTTTTTCTCCTCAAAATGTGCATAAGTTCTCTATTTTTACCACTAAAGTCTTATTAAACTTAAATAAACATGAAACTCCAGCTGACCTCGTGTTGGCTGTTCCTAATCTTCCGCCACTGCCTTGTAAATAGCAACTGGCTCATAAAGTTCACTCTTATAACACTAGATGGTTGCACTGTATTTATAAGCCACACCAACACCAGTTTTACTCGCCTAAAATTCTTATTATTTAAATCCAAACTTATAATTGTCTGTTACTAGACCTTTGTCTGTTACTGGTGCCGTTACCCTAGTGTTTGTTTTCATTTACCCCCCATGTTCCCTTTTAATACAACTGACCTTATGGCACATAAGTATAAATATGGTAGGCAGATAGGGACAGAAAAACCTTACGTTACGTTCTCCAGATCATCCCCATGGTCCTGAGTACTAGCTTGATGTAGATCTGTCGCTATAGCTGGATTGTCAGCAGCCACTCCCTCTCGTACATTGACTAGCAGGGAACGACGGGAAGAAGGAATTTCTAGAGGCCTTGTAGCACCAGTATGTGCTACATTAAAAAAAAAGTATGAGAACAAATAATGAATAATTTAAAATAAAAATGAATAAGACAAAACTGGGTACTAATAATTAAATCAATCAGATCTTACTGCCGTTTACCTGCCCACTGCAGTGCAATTGAGCAAGGTGTGGGTTTAACTCTGGAACTCTGGAACTGAGAAGAAATTTTTGGCGACAAAACTTGGCGACCAAAAGACTGGCGATATATCGCCAAGTGTCCGCCAAATTATAACACCACTTGAGTTTACATCGAAAATAACAATGATTTCCCCCCAAAAAGGGGCAAAAGACCCCTGTAGAAACACCCAAATACAACCAAATGGGGAGATTGCGTTTCTCTGTACAATTAACGTTTTCCTTAAATTGAATTAAATTTTCAGCAAAAATGTTAAATTGTAAGAAAATGGAGGTTGGGGATACATATGATTTTTTTGCATTTATTCTTCTTATTTTTTTCCTACACAACTAGACCCCACTAGGAGTCTACGTACCAAATTTCAACTTTCTAGGACATACCGTTCTTGAGTTATGCAAGATACATACGCACATACACACATACGCACAAATGCACATACTAGTCCAGTCAATGAACACATTGTAGCGTGCATGTAATATGCGATAATGTTAGGCGTAGTTAGTAAGTAAACATACTAAAAGTCCCCGACCCTGGGGGGTGAGCTAAAGGTGGGAGGGAAGGGGGAAGAAAATTTTGGGTTTTTCGAGAAAATGTCGGAAACTGTGGAAAAAATGCGTTTAAAATAAAAATTCAAGCTAACTAAAGTTACTATGAAACTGTTTCTACACATATTTGTCAAATTTCCAATAATTTTCTGGATATATGTTATGAAAAATCGATGATTTTCGGAAAAATTCTCTTTTTCGTCAAACGTTTGCTCCTAGTGCCTCCAAATATCAGTATTTAGGGAAATTGTCAATGACAAAGTTGTAGAGTTTTAAATTTCCTTCAATTTGATATGCTACTTTATTATATTTTATTCAACCAATCAAAAGTTACAGAATTTCAAACACGCACTTTCATGGCAAAAAATGGAACACAAATTTCAAACTGACTCGAAAGGATCGCGCACTTCTTCTTTCTTCAATGAATTCGACACTCCTGATGGACAAGAAAGAAGTATTTGTGGATTACTACAACACAAATGATGTTTAAGGTGTGTGTGTGGGGGGGGGGGGATCGTGAAATTGCGACCTTGTGACAAGGGGGAAGGAAAGAGTAAGAAGTTTGACATCAAGTATTTTTTAATACAAATATGTTTGTGAAAAGTAGCTTGTAAAACGAACCTTGTGACAAAGGGAAGGGTGAGAGAGGTAGAGGGTTAAAAATGTTGAAAATAAGTGTGACATTATTTACATGCACAACCTTTTTACCAAGGAATCGGACGAAGATTTGCAAAATTACGTATATGCAGTATTAATTGGTGTACTGAGGAACTGAGGACGTGCAGAAAGTCAGCACTATACATACTGTTTAAGGAAATTGATAACAACATTGATTTAATTAAATTTGAATTTGTTGTTATTGAGGATACGTAGTCTACAAAACTGTTAGGCAAAAAAAGACGACTGTATAAACTATATGGACATCAACGTCATTTAGAAAATTGAAACGACGGTCAAACAAGAAGGTCCAACTTTCATAATAAGTCACCTGACAAATCCGCTAATGATGAAGTTGCTGAAAAACGAGATAAATACGTTCTGAGCTTTAGGTGATGTTGACGTTGATGTTGCGAAGACGTCTATCATCGGATCTCAAAATTCTTCGGTAGCTATCGTTTGAGAAGGAGTCCTCCTGGTTGTCCTCTTGATAGCCAAATCCTCAACTGATCACAACATTCTGCCAGAAATCTAAAATCATACAACATGTATCTAAGGTATATATCTAGTTTTTTCCCCCGGAATCCATTGAGGCTGCCGATGGTATGGTGCTCTAGCCACAGAAAAGTCCCTCAATAAGTTCCGTCACTGTTACAGATGATTTATCAAAGTAGCTGCAAACATCAAAACTGATCTCTAACTCTGCCGTACCATCTAGTTAATTTGGAGCTAGGAACTTAATGGTAAAATACCGGATTGAGGGTTTGGGAAAGGAGGAATGACTAATGCAACATTCAAACAGCGGCCGCACATCACGTTCGCCACGTAAAGCGGACAGAGTAACGTTTTCCGAAAAGGGAGAAGCATTCATACTTTGCGGAACGTGAAAAAGTCACATGTCAGTCTCTCATCCAATAGAGAGAGCGGGCTCATCTCGTAGAGACCAATGCAATGTGACGCCCAACTCTACGGACCGTCAGAAATCTGGCTTCTCGTCCCGTCGACAGGTCCCGTACAATACGGCTTGCTGTCATGGCAACGCCGGTCGAAAACTGGTTTTAGGGAGAAAAGCGTACGTCGGTGACGGATGTGCGGACGTAGTGTGAATGTTGCATAACTCGTGCTGAAACTCTCGGAATCAGATGCTGCTCCTGACGGAATCTAGAAGATGATTTTGACAGATTGCTTTTCTACAAGTGACCTCGAGGTCATTTGTAGAAAATCATCGTTAGACTACTCTGTCGCAAGCTTGCATTGCAAGGGCAGTTGCAACAACGGAATCAAAATATTTATCCAGGACGAAGGGAACGACAATGACATCAATACATTACCAATTTCTAAGAACAACTTTTCCACTGCAGGTGACATGACCCTTTCGCCTCAAAATAGAACCAAGATGTCACCTTAAAGATGATATTTTCATTTTCTAATTACTGTCAGTCCTATTCCATACAAACACTTTTAAGATATGATTAATAATAATGTAATAAAAACTATAATTATCAAAAGGTGCTGTCGGTCAGCTACATTTACCTTATTTCTATTATTAAATTTTCATTATCCTGCTATAGCGTCACATATTCATTTCAATAAGAGTAACGAAATTGAGTGCATGCTAGAACTTCATAGTTTTTGATTGCTTGTCAGCTGGGTGTCGCTGTGATTGGGCATAGGCTTCGTATTTCTTTGGTATCAGGTTTGAATCTGCAGTTCAAGTGTTCAGCCGGTGGATTTTCAAGACACAGAAAACCGTCAGGGTCCTTGTCACATGATTGCTGCACAAGATCCCTTGAGCGTCTGCTTGGCACAGACATTCTGAGACAAAAGAGCGAGATAATTTTTTTTTTCGAAAAGTATTGATTTTGAAGAACGCGTAACTAAAATAACAGTGAAAATGTGACATACATGTATGAAAACAATAACTTTAGTTAACTTTTACTGTTATTCGGAACACATTTTTCCTGCCGTTTCCGAGATATAATCGAAAACCACAAAATTTGACTCCCCCTTCCCACCTTTGACTTCCCTCCCCCCCAGTGTCGGGGACTTTCAGTATATTTACTTATTAATTACTTCTAAGAAATTTCTTACTGAGGAAATGCTGGCTTTCTGCACTTCCTCAGTTCACTTTCGTTAAATAATGCAATGGGTATGGAGCTAATTCATACTGCATAAACGTAGTTCTGAAAATCTTCGTCCGATTTCTTGGTCAGAGACTTGGTCAGAGGTTCATAAATGATGTTACATTTTTTCTCAACACTTTGACCCCTCCCCATTTGTTGCAAAGTACTTTTCATAAACTAATTTTCATAAACATGTTCGTATTAAAAAATGCTTGATGTCACACTTCTTACTCTTTCCTTCCCCTTGATACAAAGTCACAATTTTACGACCCCCCTAACCCTTAAACATCATTTGAGCTGTAGTAACCCACAAATACTTCTTTATTGTCCATCAGGATTGTCGAATTCATTGAAGAAAGAAGAAGTGCGCGGTCCTTTCGAGTCAGTTTGAAATTTGTGAATGGCAAATGTTCCATTTTTTTGCCATGAAAGTGCGTGTTTGAAATTCTGTAACTTTTGATTGGTTGAATAAAATATAACAAAGTAGCATATATCAAATTGAAGGAAATTTAAAGCTCTACAACTTTGTCATTGACAATTTCCCTAAATACTGATCTTTGGAGGCACTAGGAGCAAATGTTTGTCAAAAAGAGAGAATTTTTCCGAAAATCATCGATTTTTCATGACGTATACCCGGAAAATTATTGAAAATTTGACACATATGTGTGGAAACAGTTTCATAGTAAATTTATTTGGCTTGAATTTTTATTTTAAACGCATTTTTTCCTCCGTTTCCGACATTTTCTCGAAAAACCCAAAATTTTCTTCCCCCCTACCTCCCACCTTTAGTTCACCCCCAGGGTCGGGGACTTTTAGTATGTTTACTTACTAACTGCCCCTAACAATATTCTGAAGTCAAAAATTATCGCATATTCCATGCACGCTACACCCCTGTTTTGAGCACTCATTGACTGGACGTACAAACGCACATACATACGTCACAAGAAAACTCGCTGTGATTGACTCGGGAATCGTCAAAATGGATATTTCGCGTGTCTATACGTTCTTAGACACTTCTCCGCGTGTGGTCGAGTCGAAAAAAAAAAACTCAACATTCATTCGGGGGTGAGCAAAATGGAAATTAAGGCCGATTTTTGAGTGAAAAATTTTTCGCGAATACAATACTATCTTTTTTGTAAAAGGAAGTAAAAAAAGGTAATAAGTATATAATCTTTTTGAAAAAGTTTGTTTACCTGTTGTAGAAAAATACTGTTGATTGTGACTCGGTTGTGAACTTTGCTGCCATTGTGAAGGTGCTTGTAACCCACTCTGTTGTTGTTGACATGGTGGTTGCTGCTGTAGCTGTAGGCAAATCACATGAATCCGAATTAAAAATAATATCATAATATTTATGTTATTTCAAAAGGGAAAAAAAATGCGATTTTTATTTTAGAGTACAGTGTAAAAAATAAAAGCATGAATATTCAAATTATGACTTACAGTCATCTGCCATTGATTTATTCGACGCCTAGAACATTTTCTCTTAGGTTGCGAAATGGTCTCATGTTGTTGAGGAAGCTAAAATTGAAGTAATATAATTATTAAAACAAATTAATAATCAAATTTACGTTCCAAAAATGAAAACCAAGAAAAAATTACATGATGGAGGGCATAAGAACAAGAAAGAAACTAGGGAACAATTTTAATGATAATTTAATACATTTTGAAGACAAAAAGTACAAACTTTAACTTACACACAACATATGACAGGACTTTTTTTACAATATAAAAAATCAGTCAGTTGGTAATAAAACTCGTGAAAGGAATCAAATACTTGCACAAGTGGGAACATTTCATCTTTTCCTTTGATTGCTATTTTGAAACAATTTAAAGAATTTCTGATCGATGTCACTCTGCAGCAAGCATGAAAACAACAAACTTCTGAGAGAACAAGTCTTTCAAATTACGTTAGACTGGATTGCGTTTCTCTGTACAATTAAAGTTTTCCTTAAATTGAATTAAATTTTCAGCAAAAATGTTAAATGGAGGTTGCGGATACACATGATTTTTTTTTTTTCATTTATTATTCTTATTTTTTTTCCCCCACAAATTTTGAGTCACATTGAAAAGCTAAAAGCAATATACAAATGCAGGGTTACTACAAATGATTCATTCACTTTCGAAGCACTACGTATCCAAAAGTACTGCATATATAACCGATGATGAATAATGAAAATAACCATAAGATTATCTAGATTTGGAATTGTGTTAACCAGCTGGTAATACGAATGCAGTATTTTTTTAATCATCGCTAGAACAAGAAAAGTCTTTTTCTTGTGAGTGTGCGTGTTTCTGTGTAGCGATATGTGTGTGAAATACATTTGGATATACACCTAAACCTGTTTTTATGCGGTGGATAGAGACCGCCTAAAAAAACAAATCGCATTAAAAAAAATGTTCGAAATTTCACGAGTAGTTATAAAAAGTTGTTTTCGCAACACAGTTAAAAAAAAATTTTTTTTTATGCGATGGATAGGGATCGCATAAAAAACGTCTCAAGTAGAAAATAACCCAAAAACTTACAGGGATTGCCTACCTTTAAAATAAATCAAAGTAAACCAAGTGATGATAATTTTGCCGAGAAGTAGTTGGACAAAATTTCAAAAATAAGGAATTTTTCGGGAGGCACAGTGACTTCCCACCGGGGTGCCTATGTCGTCACTTGAAGATACTACCTTGCACTCGTTTTAAAAATAATTTAATCAATTGGGAACCAAACTGAATGAAATTTTCATGTACCGCACAAAAAAAAAATTGCACAAAAACAGGTTCGGGTGTATAATAAACTCCCGATTATCCATGGCCTTTCACTCTTTCAAAAATGTTTTTTTTTTTTCCGTCGATAAATTAATTGTATGTAGATAAATGCACACATTTTAACTTAACAACTGCAAAATTATTTTAAGACATTGTCATTGCTTTATTCCCTCGTTCTTTCAATGACATTAAACCATTTAAGGTCACCGAAACCTAGTTAGTTGATACATGATTTTTAAATCGACACTACTTACTGCTTTACGTCATCACCACGACTTACTCTGATTTGAGTGATTTTCATATCTACTTTATGCAGTGTGCAAATGAGTGACTAAACAGTCTTCAACAAATTCCTTTCCCCTTCCATTTGTGCATTTGGGGTAAGTAGGTTAATCTGCTTGCATGATTTGCTACCATACGTGTGTAATCCGTTTTCAATAATATTCTTTTCTAGTTTTTACATTTTCTTAAAATGAGTGAAATTTTTGTTAATCTTTTTATACGTTTCCCGGCTTTGCACGGTCTACCTCGAAAATAAAACTTGCGTCGAGTGATCCGTGTTCAACAATAAGGCTTCAATTAGAGAAAGAAAAAAATATTAAAAACTGCAAAATTTCCCTTCAAAATAATGATTCTTAAATTTCGTTAACGGCAAATTTGAAAGTCCCGAATAAATTAAATGTAATCCTCCATTAATGCAACTAAAATCCTTCATTATCTTCTGCTGGCAGTACAAAAAAAAAGATAAATGGCCACATAAAGAATAAAAAAGGAGAAAATTTTACCTCAAAGCAAAAGCAAGGCGTTTATTTGATCACAGTCGAGGAAAAAAATGGCAATAGATCAAAAATGATTTTGATGAACGACGCTCAAATGAAGCATACTCAGTCAATCTTTAAACCAGCAGTTAAATGTATTTTTAACAACAGTGAAAGTCGGCATTCGTGCAAATTGTAGCAATTCACAAAAGTTTTTTTGCAAAGATATTTGATTTTACAGAGAAATAGATGAAAACCCGTGAAATCTAGAAATGTTCCACGGAAATAATCAGTGATATTTCAGATTTTTTTACAGTGTAGAATCTTCCCGGTAAAAGCCAGGCATGTCTCTGAAACAAACGAAGAAGATTCAAAGAGAACTTAGGTAGGTATAAAATAACAGCTTGGCACCTTCCTGATTTACGTGGAAAGCTCCTAAACCATTACTGCAACCATAAAGTTAAGACGAAATTGCAAGTAAATATCAAACAACTTATTTGCCTGCAATTCTCGCATAGCTACGGAATCTAGAGACTTGCATTTCGCTATCGCTTCACTGTAAAAAAATTCCGAAACGTTACTGAGTATTTTCATGTAACGTCTCGGGATTTCAATGGTTTTTATCCACTTCCTGGAAAAATCAAGTATCATTTTCAAAAAGTTTCCTGAATTGCTACAAATTGCATGAATGCAGATTTCTCACTGCTGTGAAAAATATTTTTAGCTCCCAGTTTAAAGATTAAGTGAGCGTACTTATAAAGTGTATCAACTTGAATTCGATCGCGGCTCGTCCAGACTGATTTAAGCTCCCAAAGGGAGCGAATAAGTCTTTAGACTATGTAGCTTGCTAGAATTGCAATGAAGTGAGATGCTTGATACTTACTTGCTAATTCTGGCTTAGCTTTGGTCGTGTTGGCAATACAGCTTTTGAAGCTGTTATATTATCCCTACCTAAGATTACTCTGAAATTCCAGAGACACGATTAGCTTTATACGGGAAGATTCCTGGATTTTTCAGGATAATCTGAGGAAGGTTACTGAATTTTAACGGAAAACGTTCCTGGTTTTTTGCGAGATATGTTATTGGCAGAAATTGGGCACATCAGCTGCCTATTATTTTCCAGGAACGTTTCTGAATCGTTTTTACAGTGTTGGAGCTAAGTCAATCTGAACGTTCCGTAATCGAAGTGGATGCGGAGGCGGCACTAACACTAACTAAATCCACGCAGTTAACCTTTAAACTGGTCCATAAAAATATTTTTCCACAACAGTTAAAAATCTGCATTCGTACAGATTGTAACAATTCGGGAAATTTTTGAAAAAGTCACTTGATTTTTACAGGTAATTGATGAAAACCTGTAAAATTCCGGAACGCTGCCCGAAACTAATGTGTGACGTTTCGGGATTTTCTTGCAGTGTAGAATTTAGAGCATCAAGTCTACTCTTTTGTCCGGAATTCTTTCCCAGGTGAACGCTCATTTATCAAGGTCCTATCCACACTGCTAAAAGCAGCCAAAATAGTTTTAAGAGCATGAGAAGGAAATAGGACACCTTGCTTGATCTCCTGACTTGAACATTATATTGATTACTAGCGGTACCCGCACGGCTTTGTCCGTAGTAGAAAAATAAAAGGTCATTTGGTTCGCTTGTATATTTACAAATAATGGATAATGAATTTCTTGCCAATTTGCTATGTTCATTTGCTCGCCCATGTTACGGTAATTTGCTCGTCCACGTTATGGTAATTTGCTCGGTAAAATGCTCTTAAAAGTGGAATAGAAAAAAAAAACCAAAATCGAGTTTTCGAAAAATCGCTTCGAGGTGCACACCCTATGCTACAAACAAATTCTGTGAAAAATTTCATGAAAATCGACCGAACGGTCTAGGCGCTATGCGCGTCACAGACATCCCGGCTCCCCGACAGATATCCGGACGGAGGTACAGACATTCAGGTTTATTATTAGTAAAGAAGTGTACGGATGATTTTGTCACCCATCTTCAAGTGTGAATCTTTTTTTTCTAAGGGAAGGGAGCAGGTCACATATTATGCCAGCCCATAGGCAGCATTAACTTATGTAAATTTGGTTCTGAAGGGAATAGTTCAAATGAGAACCTGCAAGTGTCTTCAGAGTTTTTTTTTTTTTTTTTAGCAATCACGATGGCTTATTGTTCTCACTTGACGGTTTTGACGTTCCTTTGGTTTTATTTTCCCGACAGCACCCTCTGCCAGCACCACCGTCGACCGGCCGGCCTCACAATGCTGCTCTTATAGCGAAAACCGACTCCAGGTTGCGTCCATATCCTACACGCATACATACACACACGCATGCCTACACACACACACACACATACCCACACACACGTACACACATACCCACACACACACACATATATATATACACACACATGCCTGCACACACGCAAAAAAACATGTGATTGCAAAAAATATAATTTGAATTCAAGATGTCAAAATTCAAATTATTATTATTATTATTATTATTATTATTATTATTATTATTATTATTATTATTATTATTATTTTTGAAACAGATGTACGCTTTTTGTAAAACAAATTCAGCCAACACTTACTACGACTTGTCTGGCTCTCGAAGCATCGTTGACTTGGTGAACTTGTGGTAACTGAGAGTTAACCTGTGTGCTCCCAACATCGGACGGAACCGACATGCTAGCTAAGGCTGCGAGAGGTGCATATACATTGTTGAAAATCTGCTGTTGTGGCAAGAATGGCAGCAACAAATAGCTCAGAGATTGCGGCTGATTGAACTGAATTATGTTCGTTGTCATGCTAAGGTTGGCGTACGAACAGCTCGGTAACTGTGATCCAGGAGAAGAAAAGACTTCTGACCTGCTGAGTGCAGTATTGGTAGGGACTGCTATTCGAGGAGGAAGCATCTTCTGTGCAGGATTTCTAGAACTTGGTTGACTAGACTGAGATGCCGCACCAGTAAGTGGAAGTTCTGAAAGTAAATCTTGAAGTTAATAACCACTATAGGTGGTTTGAAATTATGTTAAGATACATCTAGAATATTGAAAACGAGCTAAAGAGGGCTATTACCAGAGCTGTTGTTTATGATAGGTCTGGCAGCAGGCATTCCTTGCTGTGTTCGCTGCATCTGTTTTTCATCCAAATATTTTTGCAATTCATAAACTTTTTCGGCAAGTAACTTATAGTATTCATCCTGTAAGAAAAAGAAATATATATATATACCAGTGGCGGATTGGTTGAAAAAATTGGCCCTTCTATTAGGAGATGTAGGGGCCCCGTAGCTCTTATAGATATTAAACTTTACCTCACGATTGGGATATCACTTAAATTAAAAAGAAAATAATTCTTAACAACTAAATATGTTTTATTTAAACAAAATTTAACAGATAGGAACACTTATGCGCTTTAATGGGGATCAAACTGATACAGTATTAGCTAAACCTTATTTAGGGGGAAAATTGCGATTGTAATTGTCCATTTTTAAGTATTTTTATAATGCCCGGAAATTTATTGAATATTTCCTTAATGATAACACTGCTTGGCTAGTATTGGCTTAGCTAGTATGGCCTTTTCTGCAGCCATAACAAGTAACTTAATTGTTATGGCTGCTGTATATATATTGTTATGGCTGGTTATATGAAATTGATCTAGCGATGTTCATGGGTGAAAGACTAGGGCCTTCTTAGAACGTGATGGGTCCCTCAACACTAACATACATTACTGGGCCCTGTCATAATCATTCCCTTTTTTGTACTGCCATACCCTGACTAAGGCTCCTATAACTAGGAGCTGACCCGTCAGCCATTTTCATGCCAACGGCTACGCTCGCTTGTGTCATCTGCTACTGAACTCTTGCCGATTTGTACGTTTAAATGAAGGAAAATGGGCGGTTGTGCAGCAATAAATTGCAGCAATCACTCCAAGAACAAAATTCGAATGTTTTTGTTCCCTACTAATGAAGATAGAAGAAAGAAATGGATAATAAACTGCCGGCGTGAAAATTGGATTCCGACGAAGCATTCGCAACTTTGCATTGTAAGTACTTCTGTTTTTTTGTGAATACCTTACCTATTTGGATAGAATATGTTATAGAATGTCTTCTTTTTCCTTTATTAAACAAAAAACTGGTCCACATAGTGAAACTTTAGATGTAGTAATTAAAAAAAGCATTACTTAACGAAATAACAGGTTTGCCATAAATCTTGGCATAAAATGTTTGTTTTGTCGCCAACCAAATGTAAATACTCGTCGCTCTGAAGTAAATAGTAACTGAGATTGTTGTATGCATAAATTGCTTTTTCAGGCAATTAATGAAAAGTTTTGGTTTCAAAAACAACGTCAATGAAGAAATGTACTTTAAAAAAGCTTCATCTAATATGTTAGTTATATATTTCATAACTATCTTAGTTTTACTTTCGGACATAAGTTCATAAATTTTTTTAGTGGAGGTATTTACTTATTTAATCATTCAGTTTTAGTTGTTACATTTCATATGAACTCACAATCAGGTTTTAGAAAGCCATTTTACTTGCCCTGGAATTGAAAGAAATGATTGTTTCCAGCTAGAAATCAACACGATTCTGACAAAATAATCATTCCCTCAAAGCCATCATATTTGTAAAAATTTGAGCCCCATGAACTATTTGAATTTCATATATAAAAGAAACTTACAGAAGTATTTTGCAAAATTCGCAGAATCGCTGATATTTTAATTTTTAGTACCACGATTCGGGGAGGGGGGGGGGGAGTTAACGCCGCCTCCACTTTTTATGTTTTTTTTTTTTTTTTTTTTCAATTTATGAACCAAAACTAGAAACTATTAAAAAAGCAGAAATGCCAAAATTTTCAGAACATAATTATTTGTTTTTTGTTGTATATCTGTTTATGAAACATTATTTAGCAAAAGCAGTAACTTTTATTTTATTATTCATTGCTTAGATATTAGTAAATAATTGTTTTATTTAAACAAGCCATACTTGTTCACTAAAATTAGCACCAAGTTTTTGTGTTGCCTCAAAACACTTCGGGGTAAATAATGTAAATCTAATTCATGTCTAGATGTCTCTTCGGAGAAAGTTACATACAAAATTCATCTAAATCTTGACATGACAGAACATGAGTAACACATGAAAAGCATGAACAAGAGTAAGTTGAACACATGAGAAAAACATGAGTAAGTTGTTAGATTTACATCAATTTCTACTTATCTACTTCAAAATTCTGAAAACCAGCTCTTGCAAAACTCTGTGCTTCCCCTCCTCTTTTTTTTTTCGCTGTCGCTAGCAATCCTATGGCTTTTAGTGGCTTTTTTTTTTTGGAGCAATCACGATTGCTTATTGCTTTCATTTGACTGTTTTTTGGCGTGCTATCATTTTTCCCACCGGCGCGGCGCCACCCTCTGCCAGCACCACCCGTCGCGTCGGCTGGCCTCACGATGCTGCTCCTCTAGCGAAAACCGTCTCCAGGTTGCGTCCATATCCTACACACACACACATACA
The DNA here is from genome assembly GCF_026930045.1 of Uloborus diversus. NCBI lineage: Eukaryota > Metazoa > Arthropoda > Arachnida > Araneae > Uloboridae > Uloborus > Uloborus diversus. Next base: position 38,279,816 of record NC_072738.1, read on the forward strand.
TACACGCACCAACACACACGAACACACAAACACATACACACACATACAAAAAACACCACCATACACACACATACACAAACACATACACACACGCATGCATATAGACACCTACACATACACACAAATACACACAACTGCCCACACATTCATGCCTGCACACAGACACAAACACACATGCCTACACACATACACATACCCCCCCCCCACACACACACATACAAACACACACTCGTGATTGCGAAAAACATAATTTGAATTCAAGATGACAAAATTCAAATTAATTTTTTTTTTTGTCCCCTCCCTCTTTTCAGATCCAATCGCCGCCTCTGTTAATTTTGATATAATTGTTTATACAGTTCTAAATTTTCTTATTAAAGTATTTCCTTGAAGCATTAATACCTCCATGTAATTAAAATATGATACTGTAAAACAAAGTTAGTCGATGGATATTTATTTTCAATATTTTAGATTCGTATGTTCATGTTTCCGAAGGATACGGCCTTTTTAACGCAACTCGGAAATTTGTTTTGAATGAAAGCGTTGAACGCGCAACAAAGGCGATAAATGCGCCAATCTAGCAGCGCGGTCTTGTTTACGTCTGACCGTGGCACGAAAATGGCGGACGATTGGTCGGCCTCTCTACTTTAGGGGCTCTAACCCTGACGACCCCCAGACTCGATGCGAGGTCTAAAACCTCGTGGGAGGGTTCGGATACGAGTTTAGCAGCCCCTTATTTTTTTTTCAAACGCATGCATCAATACAAAGATAGAGAGTGGACTTTAGCTTTCTGGCTTCTGGGAGTCATTAAAGAATTAGCAATATAAACTTAATGGAAAGATTAACATTGAGACTGAAATAGGGGAGTCCGGGGGGTCTCTCTCTCGGAAATATTTTTGAAATTGTAGTCTTAAAAACTCAGTTTTTGACAATATTTGGTGATGTTAGGGGAGCGTAGGTTCAGGGTTTCTCCTGCTACAGTTTTTCGAAAGTTGAAATCCAAAAACAGAATTTTAAATTATCTTCTGAAAATGCAGTTTTAGAAGATCTTTGGTGATTTTAAGCCGAGATAGATTCCGATGCCATCCACCAGAAAATTTTCAAATTGAAGTCTTAAAAGCCTTTTTTGATAAAGACTAGAGCACCGGCAGTTACTCGAAAGTTTGTTCTAAAAACGAAATTTTTGCTGATCTTCAGTGATGTAAGGAAAAGGAGTTTTCAGGAGGATCACCCCGGAAAATTTTCGAAATTGAAGTACTAAAAACGAGATTTAAAACGTTCTTCATTGATGGTGCCAAGAAGGAGGAGGGAACGGGGCACTTTCCCAGAAAATTTTTGATACTGTTAATTTAAAAACACAGTTTTAGATCATCTTTGGGAATGTTAAAAAAATGGGAGAGGTTCGAGTACTTTCCTCCAGCAAATTTTCGAAACTGGAATTCCATGTTATGGCGGGAGTGGATTCTGCTGTTCTCTTATGAAGTTTTTCGAAATTGAAGCCCAAAAATTTAAATTTTACACTATCTTCGATGATATTAGGAGGGGGGGGGGAGGTTCTGGGGACCACCGGAGTTCCTTCGACATTAGTTTTTATCAACTTACGTTCTTTTTAAACTGAGGGGTCCGAAACCGTGAGTTTGTACAGCGTACAAAATACTTTATTTCGTCAAAAAATGTTTGAAACTCACATTTCAGCGGCCTTTGATTTGATACTCTTAATGATGTAGAGTCTTTGATGCTCCTCAATGGTATTTTAAGATTGCCTTTTTTTAAATAATTTTACGGAGAAAAATATTTTGTCACTTCTATTCCAATTGTTATAAACAGATTCGCCGAGAGCAATAGCGGATCTAGGAAAAAAATGACATAGGTCAATTTTTTCACAGGCCCCCTTCTACACCTTTCACCGTTAGGATATTTTACTCTCTGCACGAGTTCAATTCCGAGCCGGGCCGTGGCGTAGCTAGGGTGGGGCGAAGGGAGCGGTCCGCCCCAGGCGGCACTTTTTGAGGGGCGGCAAATTAACCCTTTTGATGTTGAAAAAATAAACGTATTTTTCAAATAAGGAAATTATGGTTTTAATCTGTTACTGCAGGCAAAAAGAAAATCTTCGAATTGTAAGACTTGTCTCACTACCAGATTAAAATTACTTTTATACAATACTTTCTGCTTTCTTTAAAAAGCTTTCAAAAATCTTTCTTGATAGCATATCAGTACCATTCCTTATTTATTTATTTATTTTTTTATTTTTTATTTATTTATTTATTTATTTTATTTTATTTTATTTTTTTGAGGGGGCGGCAGCGGACAGTCATGGCACCAGTGTTTTTTTAGACTGTAGAAGTTAACTCCAGGAGGTAGAAAACAATGAAATTTTCCAATTTTCGTTGTAAGAGAGAGTTAACACTGGATTTTAAGAGAGTTTATTAAAAACCTCCTAATGAAACAAAAATTTTTTTTTAACTTCAAGAAAATGGTGACAAGAGTAAGAAAGGGAGGGGGGATTGGAAAAATGGTACACAAAACAGTTTATTGCTTATCACAGGGGTGGCTTTATATGTTGCAGGGTTTACTTTGATTTCTCATTCATTACATTACCAGAGTTCTCTAATTCAAAAGAAGTAAAAGGGATTTCTGTTTTCTCGCTTTTGAGAGTAGAAAATCTATCCAACAACTTTGGATAATATGTTAGTCTATTCCTCATGGAAGGTAAGCGAATTTCATTTTCAACATTTGGTTTGGTCCCTCAACTTGGCAAAGCATAGTCTAAAATTGTTTTTTAGCGTATTCAGTTTCAAATAATTCCGGTTGGGAACCTCTCCCACCTCCACTCCGTAGTCTAACAGCGAATAAGTTCAAATGTTCTCCTCCAAAATGCCAATATACACCTGAGCGTTTACTGTTCCTTGCGCAAAGTGAAACCCACCAACTCCTTGATCAGAAATACATTCCCAAATTATCTGGGACACGAGAAGCTTGACTGTGTGTTGAATGTAGTCGGGATGATATTCCTCTCCTTTGCGGCGCGGGTGATGCATTTTTTTTTTTTACCACCACTGTTAGTGTGCTTCGGTACTTGACGAATTATTTACATACAATTTTTTTTCCTATCTACAGCACAAATCAGGTTTGAGTGTACATCAAAGTTACATTGCAGTTTGTACTTATAGAATACATCCTGTATTTATATAAAGCCAAAAAATCGAAACCTATTTGAATGTAAAATAAGAAATAACAACGTCAAATAGCAAATATTGCAGATTACTGCAGACACGTGTTTCGGCGTTACAAGGAACAGCTTTTTCAATGCAAAAGAAATGAGTTAATGGATGAAAAGACATCCGACCTTTTGTCAAATGTCTTTTCCTCAAAAATCTCGCTTCTTTTGCATTGAAAAAGACGTTCCTTGATACACCGGAACACGTGTTTGCCGCAGTCTGCAAGTTTTGTGCAATAAAACGATAGTTTTCAATTTCATACATACAATCTTGTTAAGTTTCGAAATATTTTAATCGTAAATATTGAGCTGTATACGTACCCTGCTGTTAGCAATTTCAAACCTATTTACTTCAATGTTACTTGCAATGGTCAAAGCAGTTTCCATTCGCTCATCTTGTAGTACTGGTTGATCAAGAGTGGGAAGGATTACACAGGCCCTGAAACATTAACAAATCATACTTATTTAATATGCCAGCGATACTCAATAAACAGAAGTCAATATTTAACATTTGACAAATGCCATGCACGGAAATATAAGTTCACTGTAAAAACAATTCAAAAACATTCCTGGAAAATAATGGGCAGCTAATGTGCCCAATTTCTGCCAGTAAGATATCTTAGAAATAAAATAATCGTTTAAAAAACTAAAAAGCATGCTTTTGTAGCAAAATGAACTAAAAAATAAAAAATAATCTTTGGATGATAAGTATATAAAGTAATTGACCCAAACACTTAATTTTAACGTAATATAAAAACCGTGGGGTGTTGTCTGTCATTTTTGCATGGACAACAAATGGAAGAAATTCAAGATGACTGATAAGAAGTCCCCTACGCTTTTTTATATTACATTAAAATTAAGGGTTTAGCCAATTACTTTATATACTTATCATCCAAAGATTATTTTTTACTTTTTTAGTTTATTTTGCTACAAAAGTGTGTTTTTTACTTTTTAAACTATTATTTTCCTTTTTTTTTTCTTTTTCCTTTTTCATCTTTTTTTTTTGTTTAGTTTAACTTGTTTTACAAAAAATATTCATTTCAATATAATTTAAAATCTTTTATATTCATGAAATTTTCCGAAAAGAAAGCGACTAAAGGTCACGGGCAGCATTCGAAACGCGGTCTCTCGCGAACTCCATAAAGAATATAATTATACTCTTAAAGTGTAATAGCCGAACTCTAAAAACATTCAACTGCGCCGATAAATTGCCTGTCGAGTAAGTGTATAATATATCTCGGTCATCGATGTATGTGTGCGGAAATTTCTACATAGTATACAAGCAACGATAAAATTAAAAATTAAAAAAAAACCCGACTGAGTCGCAACTGTAGAATCAAGAGGAAAAAATGAAAATCCTTTTAAAAGCCTTATTTTATTAAAAATCAATGTCAAGTATTTTATTTGCTATTAGAAACTGGCAACAGATAAAAATTTTAAATTATTGTGTTTTATTTCCTTGTCGGCCAACAATGAATTCGGTTATCAATCGCGTGAATAAAGGCTTAGCCGTTATTAAAATCTGCTTAAAAAAAAAAAAAAAAAAAAAAAAACACGTTATAATTCGAATTTTATGAAACGTGGCAAACACATTCTATCAGACGCGGAAAAAAATTCTCTTTATTTTGGTATTAAATTTTAAAAATTTAAACTACGTTTTCACTGCAAAAATCGCGAAAAACCTTTTAGAGGTTTTTAATTAATATCTACGTTAATTAATATCTTCGCTAAGAACACTCTTGATCAACCCTCCTTTCGAACATTTTTTTTTTTTTTTTCAAAATCGGTCCACACCCGTTTAGGCACTAGAGTGCCACAGACAAACACACAGATACACAGACACGTCAAACTTATAACCCCCTTCGTTTGTGTGTCGGGGGTTAAAAATGAAGTCTCCAAAAAGCGTCTGTTTGTGTAAACGCGCAAAACTCGAGAACTACCCGGCCGATTTCGCTGAAATTTTCATAGTATCTTTCTTTTAGCACCGGAAAGGTTTGCAGACCGGTTCGAAAAAAAATCAATGAGTAGTTCTTATTTTATTCCATTTTAGGCCCAATTTTCACACAAATTCCCAAATATGGGGGGTGAAAAATGACTTGCACATATTAATATTGCATATCGTTGAAAAGGGTAGAATTTTTCGCGTTCTACGCAATTTGTTTCAATGCTCTAACTTAATTACGGCGGGAGTTATTGCTCGAATTTTTTTAGGCTTAGCTGAAATTTAGGCACTACTTTCTTCATTAAATCAATCAATAAAAAGTGAACGAATCGTCCCACAGTTCCTTTTTGACTCCATTGAAAAAAGCGATATTTTTTGCTCCAGATCCATCTCGACCTATGGTCGAAAAACTAAGCTTCTATATCTCGAAAGGAAAAAAAGTTACAAGCCTTTTTAAATCAAGTTCAAAAAATCTCATTTCCATTCAAATTGTTAACAATTTTCTTTTGCATTTTAATTCCTTAAACTTTTTTATTTTGTGTTACCATGGTTATGATTTTTGAATCCATCTTTCTCGATTTAATTTCTTAAAAGTATTTTAATATCTGTCGTCATTGTTTGGGAGGGAAATTTTGCATGATGTTTTAGTTATTTATTTATTTAAGCCTGATTGTTGAATATACGTCGCTTTGACACAATTTTTATTTTCAAGGTAGACCGGGCAAATCCGGGCAACGCAGCTATAGTCATATTTATATTACTTTGAAAATTTGAGATACATTTTAATAAAAGTATTGTTCAACAATGGCCTGATCAACAATAAATTGCCAATTGAAAGCTCACCTAAATTAGGCAAAAATTCGTTAAAAACAATTATTACTCATGTTCTAATTACCTTGGAACATTGGAACAAATTTTGTCTGCTGCAGAAACATCAAAAGTTTTGATAGATATTTTTAAATAATTTTTGCGAGCATTTTTATTTAGTTATTTATTTTTTTAATTTTTCATCTTTACATTGTTGGATTTATGCCAAAATATTGAATAAAATTGGAATAAATGAACAATTAATAGTTAAATAATTAATTTGATTATAGAATATTGCATTGTCATCTGGTCTGAGGTCGCGTGCCAAATTTCAAAAGAATCCAGTCGCAGAAAGTGGGCGAAATTTGAGTAGCAAGATTCCGTTACAAGATACATGCATGCATACAAACATACATACATACAGGTGAAGCTAATATAAGTGTGTTAGTAATCTATACTAATATTATAAAGAGAGAGGGCGGATTTTTGTGTGTTTATATGTTCGAGGTAATCTCCGGAATCATTGCAACTATTTGAAAAATTCTTTCACTATATGAAAGGTGCATTCTTACTGAGTGACATAGGCTATAAATTATGCATATATGTACTTATACTATTTTTTTTAAACCAATAGTTTGTCCTCGCCACCAGTGTATGTTTCGCACGGTTTTGTTATTATATTTGTAAAAAAGACCACGATTCTTCCGCATCCGCAGTGTCAGAATAGTTAAAGGTTCTCTCTGAACTGAATGCTGAGGAGTGTGACCCACACGAAAGGAAATAAAACTGCGATCTCGGTATAAGAACCGCAAAGACTTTCACATGTATCTGAGGCTGCAGAGGATAAGTTATATAGCTTTCCGTTATCTTTGAAAATTGCGAACCATTGAGAGTCGCAGAATGTTTAAGCATAAAAATTTATTTATAAACGAATTATAACCGAGATTCTATTTGAGCAAATTAGTATTTGAATTCAAGTAGTGCAGATAGACAATATTAATCCGTGTTTCTAAAATTTGTAATTTTGCATGCATTTCGGCCTATCTTTTGAATTTTTTTCATCTATACTAATATTATAAAAAAAGATAAAAAAATAATTTAAATTTTGACATCTTGAATTCAAATTATGTTTTTCGCAATCACTAGTGTGTGTATGTAGGCGTGTGTGTTTGTGTGTGGGGGGGTATGTGTGTTGTGTGTAGGGGTATGTGTGTTGTGTGTAGGGGTATGTGTATGTGTGTGTAGGCATGTGTGTTTCTGTCTGTGTGCAGGCATAAGTGTGTGAGTAGTTGTGTGTATGAATGTGTGTGTATGTGGGGGGGTATGTGTATGTGCGTGCAGGCATGTGTGTTTGTGTCTGTGTGCTGGCATAAGTGTGTGGGTAGTTGTGTGTATGAATGTGTGTGTGGGGGGTATGTGTATGTGTGTAGGCATATGTGTTTGTGTCTGTGTATAGGCATGAATGTGTGGGTAGTTGTGTGTATGTGTGTGTGTATGTGTAGGTGTCTGTATGTATGCATGAATGTGTGAGTAGTTGTGTGTATGTTTTTGTGTGTGTGTATGTGTAGGTGTCTGTATGTATGCGTGTGTGTATGTGTATGTGTGTGTATGTGAGCGTGTGTGTGTGTGTGTGTATGTGTGCGTGTGTGTGTATGTGTGCGTGTGTAGTTGTGTTTGTATGCCCGTGTGTGTCGGACATGGATGCAACCTGGAGACGGCTTTCGCTATAGGAGCAGCATCGTGAGGACCCGGTCGACGGTGATGCTGCAGAGGGTGGCGGTGGGAAAATAATATCTAAGGACATCAAAACAGTCAAATGAGAACAATAAGCAATCGTGATTGCTCAAAAAGAGAGGGTTTTATTTTGTATGTTGATATGTTCCGAATAATCTTCGGAGCCACTGCACCAATTCAAAAAATTCCATCTTTGTATGAAAGGCACATTCTTGCAGAGTGACATCTATACTAATATTTAAGAGAGAGAGCGGATTTTGTATGTTTATATGTTTCAACTAATCTCCGAAACCACTGAACCTATTTGAAAAATTCCTTCACTACATGAAAGGTGCATTTTTACTGAGTGACATAAGGTTATAAATTATGCATATATGTCTTTATACGATTTTTTTAAACTAATAAGTTATCTTTGCTACCAGCACGTTCGTACTGTTTTGTTTTTATATGCATGAAAACAAATTCTGATTGAATATTTATGTCTGGTAAAAGTCCTCTTCCAGCGATATGCTGAGGAAGAGAAAAGGAATAACGTTGTCCGCTTAAGAACCATCAATAGCTTTATCTGAATGTAAGACCGTGCTTCTAAAAGTTACAATTTTGCATACATTACTTTAGGTATTATATGCATACGAAAATCAAAATAAGTACGTTTCTAATCACGCAACCAAATTAGTAACTGATCAGCGACTCGCCTATAATACCAGAACGCAAAGTAATGTTTATCGAGGTACGCGGTGGAACCAAAAAAAAATTAATTAACTTACGACTGGCCAAGATCAACAAGCACACTAAGAATGTGTGTGCAAGGTCTTTTTTTCTTTTTAAATCAATTTCAAAAGTTTTAGTTACTGACCACTCTAGATTTAAACTACTTTGAATGTATCCATTCAGAAGGAACCGTACGTTTCATAGAAAAAAAAATGGTCCATTTGCAAAGCGTCTTCAAGAGGTCAGCCCCATATTGCAGGACGAATGTTCACTGTTTGAATATTGAAGCAGTGGATGGAATTCTAAAAGAACTAAAAGGTTGAGACAACTTTATGAGAGGTGTCATCGTCGCATTTTCCAGTGACTTTAATCAAACTATTCTAGTGGTTCCCTAGATGAACGCTTGCAGATTTACTTCAAGCCTGTTTAAAGTCATCTCCTTTTAGGAACTCTGTACGATCACTGTATCTTAAGAACACTTTTAATAGCCGGTATGTATTCTATTAAAATTAAAGGCGATATTCCAATAATTTCGTTGCGACACTTTAATTTACTCTATGTGTACAATGGAAAAGGACCCTCAAGTAAAATCAACATGGACTAATATGATTTAATGTATTATTCTTATTGGGCTAGCAGCAGGTGAGTCAGCTCATATTCCTCGAATTCCCCCGGTCCTTGCACATTTCCATTTCCAATACAGGAACATTTAGGAAGAGTATATTGTTCCCCGGGAAAGAAAAGGTTGGTCTCTCTCTTGATTAGAAAATGAAGTGAATCAATTTCTTTCAAAACCTCATCAAAACGGAACAAAAAATGTTGTGTACCATGATATTTTAAAACAAAAAAATCTGTGTGTGTGTGTGTGTGTGTGTGTGTGTGTGTGTGTGTGTGATATTTTTTTCAGACAGATAATTTTTCAACCCGAACAAGTTCGGGACGGACCTCTAGTAATAAATAAAAACAGAAACTTTTTCCGTCAGATGAAAGCTTGATTTTTGCTAATGTGTAACCTTTCAAGCAATTTCTCTGGAAGCATACAGAAAATTATGGTGTAACCTTACGCAGAAATTCGTGAAACGTTACGTTACAGTTTCATTACCATGATGTAATCTTCCACAAATGACGTGTAACTTTACTCCAGTTATATCAGTTAAGTTACTCCGGAGCAGTGCTGCCATCGATTAAGAGACAAAGGTGTACAAATCAAATAATAGAATACTAAGAATATTGGTTAACAGAATTTGAATAAAATTTTGAAAGGAATTTTTAATAAAAAATATTAAAAGAGAGAATATGCCGTATAAATATTTACGCAGGCGAAAAAGGGAGAGAGAAAAAGCTTACATTTTTTGCACCAAATGTCGCCTATGGTCTTGCGAAGCAAACTGATGCCAGTCTTTTGCAATAGTTGGTTGAATCAGGGGAGGAAAAGGTGGAGCTACGCCATTTTCTCTGGACTGGTCATTTTCTGCCAGGGAATTCCGAGCCGATTGACTTCCCATAGAAGTAGTAGTACCAGTCTGCATATTTGACCATGAGTTGAAATGTTGCGAAACTTGCTCATTTACTGCAAATGCAAAAGGAACAATGGCCTTAGGATTTTTTTTTAAAGGGGCCAAGCATGTAATATGAGATAATTGTCGTTAGTCAAAAATAGTGAATGAAGTTTGTTATGACGTTATCAAATAATAGTAATTAGACAGAACGTAGAAAAGCACCAACATTTCAGTACTACTTTTAGATTTCTAAAAAATGCCATAGCAAGCATTTCATTCTTATAAAAACACTTTGCTTATTATTTACAGTAATTATTTTGGGCTGTGCTGAATATTTCTTCTTTAAAATAAGAAATAACGTCAATGGATGAAAAGACATCCGACAAAAGTCCGGATGTCTTTTCTTCCATAAGCTCATTTCGTTTGCATTGAAAAGGCTCGCGCAATGCAAACGCTTTGAAAAAGGCGTTTGCATTGAAAAAGTGTTCTTGTAACCCCGAAACACTGATGTCTGCAGTAATCTGCGATTTTATGCTGTTTGACGTTGTCATTTCTTATTTTACTTTTTAGCACAAAGGTATTTATTTAACTTAGTTCCTCTTTAGTATGAACTGAAGAATTTTATGGCCCGTAGATGCTCTTTTACCTCATTTTGGAGTCAAAATGTTAATATGGACCAAAGTTAAATTGTTAAGATAACGTTTTCGTCGTGAACAAGCAGATAAAATAAGTTCAGAAAGAAATAATAACGTATTTTGTAGCAAAACTTGTATTGAATAAATAATTTTTCATTTTTACAGTAAGTTTGTCCCCTTAAAAAGGGGGGGGGGGGATTTTTCTTGTTTAAAGATACATGGGGCAAAGTGATAAATAAAATATTTTTCTAGTGAAATATTTTTTATTTGATGATGAAAATTATTTTTTGTCAAATGGTTGAATAAATAAACAAATGAATGAATAAATGAATAAATAACGAAGCAATAAACGAAGGAATAAATGAACAAATTGATTAATATATGAGAAAAAATTAATGAGTGAATAAAATAGTGAATAAATAAGAAAATAAGTGAATGAATGAATAGATATAAGTGAATTAATAAATAAATGAAAGTAAATGAAATAAATAATAATTGATAAGTGAATACGTAAGAGATGTATAATAAATGAATGGATAAGTAAACGAAATGAACTATTTCACTTTGACCCATCCGCTTTGTGTAACGTGCACTTGACAAATCTTACTAAACATTTAAAACTAAAACATGCCTAATATTAAGTAAATAAGTTCTGCACTGGATTTTACCATTTAAATATTTTACCATTTCACTTCTATTTGCCCCAGATTCTACTATATATTTTTGGGTATATATGTATAGGGTAACGGCAGCAGTCACAGACATGCTTAAGAAATCGCTCTCTGGTTAACTCAATTTTCTGAGCCTTTTAATGTATTTAGACTTTTTAAACTATTTTTCTGTTATGCAATTATGCAACTACATCTCATCTAAAGATTGACTACTTCTAGATCCTCTGAATTAGTTAATTCTATTTTTATTTGCTCAATTTAAAAAAAAAAGGTGCACCCCCCCCCCCCCCCGGTAACAGACACCGAAAAATCAGATGGAGATCAGACACCGACCCGATTAACAGACACAGGATCAGGAAAGGATGAGTAGTAGAGCACAGAATTCCTCTTTTCCCTTCAAAATGTGCAAAAGTTCTTTATTTTTAGAACTAAATCCTTAATAAATTCAAATGAACATGAAACACCGGCTGACCTCGTGGCAGCTGTCCGTAACCTTCCAAAACTGCTTTGTAAATACCAACCGGCTCATAAAATTCACTTTGATAAGATGGTTGCACAGTATTTATGGGTTACAGCAACATCAGTTTCACCAGCCCTAAAGGCCTATATTATTTACTAGCGGTACCCGCACGACTTGCCCATAGTAGAAAATTAAAAGGTCATTTGGTTCTTCTTTATATTTACAAATAATGGATGATGATGAATTTCTCGCCAATTTGCTATGTTCATTTGATCACCCATGTTTGCTTGTCCACGTTATGGTAATTTGCTCGGTAAAATTTTCTTAAAATTGGAATAGAAAAGGAACAAAATCGAATTTTTGAAAAATCGCTTCTAGGTGTTGATCCCTAGGCTACGAACTAATTTTGTGCCAAATTTCATGAAAATCGACATCACGGTCTAGGCGCTATGCGTGTAAAAAACATCCAGACATTTCAGCTTTATTATTTGTAAAGATTATTTAAATTCAAACTTATGACTGCCTGTTACTGGACCTTTGTTACTGGTGACCTTAACCTATATATTTACAAAGTATATCAATATGTATATATATTTTTAAAGCTTTTCAAAGCGAGAAGGATTTTGTTACGGTGGTGTTTAAATTATGTCAGTTTCAGCTTCCAAACTGTTTTTAAATTTATTAAGAAATTATCATTGTACAGGTGATTTAAATAGTCACGCTCTGCTCTATTTAAGTATTAAAAGCTGACACAGATTCCTTTATTTATTACTATTTTTTTATTCGTATATTTTCCTGAAAAGCAAAAATAAAAATAAAACTTTTTTTTTTTTTTTTTTTTGTAGAAAAACTCTTATTCTGATCATGAAACATACCTCCACTTTGATCTCTTTGTATGGCAGGATTTTCAATTCCACTACTGTTCCAAATATTAAATGAAGGAACATTTGATTTCTGCATATCTTCTGCTTCTTAATCGAACAGCTGCAATGACCTTTAAAATTAATAAATTAAATCAACATACTCTTGAAACTAAATTAAATCGCACTGAATGAAAAAGAGGACAGGAGGTTAGGAGAATTGACACTTCATTGATCGTAATCATGCGCTCTTTATAGGAGGGTAACGCTCTCCAACATACTGGACTGCAAATCTTCATGATTCAAGCTCACTCACCAAGAGGAGCTAATTCGGATAAATCGAAAAGAAATTTAAATGCTTTGATTTTAGATCCTTCCTTACATCTTGAATGAGTTAAGAGACAAAAACTTATACTTACATCAGGGAGACTCCGAAACTAAATGGATGTGAAATATTTGTATTTAAAGTATTTGTTAGCTACACTAAAAATTTTTTGGCTAAGCAGTTGTTTTTCCGAAATTAATAAAAGCCTCCTTCTAAAAGCATTTTTTACTGTCCGTTCGGAAGCGTTTCTGAAAATTTTAGAAAGTTGTGTGACTGCGTTGCGCATAAGCAAAACAGGCGGCGTAGAAGAGAAAGAGACACTATTCAACTTCTTCGCATGAATTCACACTAAAAAAATTCCGAAACGTGACTGATTGTTTCCGTGTTACGTTTCGGGATTTCAGTGATTTTTATCCACTTCCTGGAAAAATCAAGTATCATTGTCAAAACATTTCTTGAATATGATACAAGTTGCACGAATGCAAACTTTTCACAGTTGTGAAACATATTTTTAGCTCTTAGTTGAAAGATTAACTCAGCGCATTTATAAAGTGTATGCACTGTTTAAACTACAGGATGCATTCGGCACCTTTCAAGGGAGAAACGCTTGTTCACCCAGCGACACCCAACACGGAGCCGAAATCGCACCTCTAAATAGGGTGAAAAACAGGCACCTTTTAAAAGATAGACAGCCGGAGAGAAAAAAGGAACCTTCGGTGAGAGAAATGGCACCCTTACTACAGATCCTCCTCCCCTCTCCCCCGCATTGTGTGCGTTTTTGAATACAGTTGTATTTATTATTATTATTATTATTATTATTATTAATTATTATTATTATTATTTATGATATTCTACCGTTTGGGACATTTTTCACATTGAACTCGGTACTGGAAATGATTAAAACATGTTATTACAGCATTTGATCATATTTCAGAGTTTTCAACATAGTTAAAAAGTGCTCATTGCATTAATTCATCTGATCGTGCTCTAACTCAGTGTTTCTCAACATCTTTTGACCCACGGGCGCGGTAAAAAGCAAATGAAAAACTTTGCGACCAGTGAAATCTTTATCGTTTTATTAAAAATTCATAAAATAAATAATACTAATAATATTAATAATAATAACTCTGGGCCGTTAAAAACATGTGAAAAAATTCAGAGTTCTGATGAGTTTTTTTTTATTTACAAAAAGTAACGTTAAAAATTAATAAAACAATAAATATCTGCCCCGTTATACTTGGTATCAAAGATCTGTCAGAAATACGTTATAATTTCAAGACGAGTAATATTATATAAATAATGTGATATTATTATATCACATTATATTATTAAATAATGTGAGAAATTATACGTTTACTAAAACATGACGCATTCCGAAAATGAAGCATAGCTGTACTTATGGATTGTTTACATGAAGAGCCAAAAATATTCAGGGATATTACAGTTACGGAAAAACAAAATCGTTTCATAAACGTCAATCAAGAGTAACAAAATGAAATGCACATGAAGTTTTTCGACAGTAAAAAAAAACCAAAAGAAATTTCTAACGCTATCCAGACATTAACTGCTAACAGGAAATGATTCTAACACTTGAATGAAAGAGCAAAAAAAAAAAAAAAAAAAGAGCTAGACTGAGAGAGATTTTTTTTTCACTAGCTTTCTGTTATAATCTACGAAGCAACAAGAATAATTTTTATTAAGGTTCTCACTTGTTGATAAACTGATAACCTTTTTCAGGTTTTTTTTTTTGGTGATTAATAAAAGCTGCTTGTGGAGTACTCAAGAAAATAATGAGAGATATTTTTAGTAGCGTTTTGAATGATGGAAATTTCACGGTAGACAGTAACGGTAACTGAAAAGCAATAAATGCACTTTTAAAACACTTTAACTATGTTTGAAAGCCCTAAAAGCTACAAAAGTGATCAAAAGCTGTACTTACTTGTCATTTCGGATAATTAATCCTAGAAAAGTTGTGTTTTAATCCAATAGTATACTTCATTCAATGTGAAAGACACATAAACGCAATCATCATTCGTCCGCCATATGAGATGTTTGAATGTATGTCTTAGGCAAAAGCGCATGCGCAATGAGTCTTTCCGTGATTTAATGCTGTTTCGGCTCTTCTGCTCTATTTCCTGGCTTGTATTGCACCTTCAGGCACTATGTTTTCACCTTAGAGGGAATATAATTCACTCGTCTGGAACCCCTGGTTCTAACAGTGTAGGCTTCAACCCGTCCAGACAGTTGAAGCTCCTAAAGGGAGGGGAGCAAATAAGCCCATGGAATGCGTAGTTTTGCAAGAATTGCAGGCAAGAAAAATACTTCATATCTTACTTGCCATTCTGTTTCAGCTTTGGCCACGTTTGCAATACTGCTTTTGGAACTTTTTTGATAAATCAGGATTGTGCCAAGCTGTTGTATTATACCTTCCTAACTGTAATCTAATTCTAAAGAAACACAAACTGACTTTAAAAAGTAAGATTTCTGAATTTTTCAGGAAGCTTCCAGGATACTTTCATGGAAGGTTACTGTGTTTTAGAAGAAAACGTTGCTGGTTTTTGCGAGATATGTTACTGGCAGAAATTGGGCGCATCAGCTGCCCATTATTTCCCAAGAACGTTCCTGAATCATTTTTACAGTGCAGCGGTTCTTTGGTTGACTTTTGCTTGGTTTAAAATCAGATTTGATGATAATTCTGAATCCGTGAGGAATCCGATGTAAGCGAAGAATACACCGCGTTGTATTTACTGCAAAAATGCAGAAGGCATTTTATTTTTTGGCAACCCATAAAACAAATGCTCCATACTAAATCTTTATCGCTTTCAACGTGATGACCAGGGAGCTTGACATTTTCGAATTATTGACAATATGATAAATTATTGTGGAAAAGAGCATTAAAGAGAAATTTGGATTGTTTT
Organism: Uloborus diversus; assembly: GCF_026930045.1. Lineage (NCBI taxonomy): Eukaryota > Metazoa > Arthropoda > Arachnida > Araneae > Uloboridae > Uloborus > Uloborus diversus. The sequence goes on from NC_072738.1 coordinate 38,295,592, forward strand.
CATTCAAGATGTCGGAAAGTACTACAGTTGACGTTCGTTAAAACGACCCCTGTCGTTCAAACGAAATCGGTCGCTATAACGAGAGGTCGTTATAACGTATTGCAAGTTGTTAAGTCGTTTTTGGAAATGCAGGAATAATTTCTCATAGTTATGCTTCATTTTAGAAGATAATCTAGAAACTAACAAAATAATTTCAAAACTGAGGGAGAGAACCCGATTTGCAAGATGGGGTATAGAAAAGTTATTTTTCATTTCCCTCTTAAGACACATGTTTGCTGCGGTCATTTTTTCAGTTCAACATTTTTCTTCGCAACATTCTCGTTTTTTCCTTGTTATTAGCACAAGCACGTTACTTCAATTCAGTTCAATTCATTTATTTCAATCTGGGTAATATGTTTTACAAATATGCATTTCGCATATAAAATAAAAGAAAAAAAATTACAAACAGAAATACATTTCATCCTGTCTATTTGAAAAACCCTGATTGAGTAAGTGGGAGTAAAGGTTATTACAATAGCCTGACTACACTGTAAAAACGATTCAGGAACGTTCTTGAGAAATAATGGGCAGCTGATGTGCCCAATTTCTGCCAGTAACATATCTTGTAAAATCCAGGAACGTTTTTTGCTGAAATTAAGCA